>NW_017308747.1:94154-131054 GCF_000935625.1 Nanorana parkeri | reverse complement strand
ATATTATAAAATAAGCTTTTTTTTTATTTATTTTTTTACTCTCCGTGATGTCATCACTAGACTTGTAAAATTCTTGGTAAAGCAGCTGGGAGGAGGGATCGACGAGGTGCCATCATCGTTCTGAACGATGATGGCATATCCCCCAGAACTACATCTTCCAATAGCCCTTTTCCTACACAGTGTGTGGAGCAGACTTTTGGAAGTCAAAGCAACATCACTGGTTTCCTGGAAGAGAAATCAACGTGCGTGTGTGTAGAGGGGCAGGGGTAGGTGAAGTTCTGTGGTCCTGCAGGAAGAGCTGACAATACTGGTTTGGATTTCAGTGCAGAAAAGATGCTGTGTTGTCAGCCCATAAAGGAGATTCGCTCACTGGGTCTCTGGCAGATATTCTTCTATACTTTCAGCCTTTGCAGAGGTATAAAACATGTGGGATATTGCAGAGATGTGGAATAGGGGAATTCTGACTGGTCCCTAGGAGCTGCTGCACTTTGCTCATTGCCATATTCAATAAACCTGATTTTAATGATTAACTTTGTTTCTTGTTGCAGCAATCGGCCAACATAGTACGTGCATTAGAGCTTTTCATCAAGTCTGATGTGCTGAGCGGAGAGAACGCCTACATGTGTGGCAAGTAAGAGCAGTTATGTTACTCTTCATAAATGCAATAGAGAATTCTTTGCAAAGAACAAGGTTATGTGCTGACAATGAGTGCAGGGTGCTGAGCAGTATGGCACCGATGTCCCAGCTTCAAGAAGTGATCCGTGCTGCTGGGCATAAGCCGACTCACTCCTGATCACTGACATCCATCTAAGTTTAGATAAGCTCTTCTAACCCCTTGCCTTTGGGAATCCATAGACTTGTTTTCATTAATTAGGTATACTCCGGCCAGAACAATGAAGGGGCCTTTATAGCAGATACCACTCTGCTGGAAATCACAGCACACAATGCCTACAATTTATGAATGGTTCATAAAATGTGGGCTGTAGTATGAATCCTGTGTTGTCTTGTGGAGTGTTATCTGCGTAACACTGCAGAGAGCACCTCATGATTGAAGAGGAGACCAGTTGCATGATTTTCACAGGTCATGTCAAAGGCTCTCTCTATTCTCCCACATTTGAACGAGGCTTTGCTTCAGAGATCTGTGCACAGTGCTTTATAAGTGTTACTTTTTTTTGTTTTGTTACAGCACCGGTATGGCCATACCTCTGCTTTCTAACTGGGCCGTGGTAAGGCCATACCTCTGCTTTCTAACTGGGCCGTGGTAAGGCCCTACCTCTGCTTTCTAACTGGGCCGTGGTAAGGCCCTACCTCTGCTTTCTAACTGGGCCGTGGTAAGGCCATACCTCTGCTTTCTAACTGGGCCGTGGTAAGGCCATACCTCTGCTTTCTAACTGGGCCGTGGTAAGGCCCTACCTCTGCTTTCTAGCTGGGCCCTGCTAAGGCCATACCTCTGCTTTCTAGCTGGGCCCTGCTAAGGCCATACCTCTGCTTTCTAGCTGGGCCCTGCTAAGGCCATACCTCTGCTTTCTAGCTGGGCCCTGCTAAGGCCATACCTCTGCTTTCTAGCTGGGCCCTGCTAAGGCCATACCTCTGCTTTCTAGCTGGGCCGTGGTAAGGCCATACCTCTGCTTTCTAACTGGGACCCGGTAAGGCCATACCTCTGCTTTATAACTGGGACCCTAAAACTTGAAATGCAGGGAGCACAGACTGACTGGTCACCAGTCTACCCCTTACTTTATCTGTGGATCCTAGAACTTGCCTGCTGAAGATGCCAGAACACCCTCTTTATAAAAACAATACTGGTATTATCACAGCCACCAGACAGAATCAAACCTTCCCTGGAAGGTTTGGATGTGATTGTTGGTGCAGCAAGCAGACAGAGGAGATGTTACACTGCTTAGGCTTCAGCCAAAGGTTTTTTTGGCTGTAATGGGGATAGATTAGAACCACTGCTGGGTATTTACTGCTGTCCAGGGCTCTGTTACAGAGATTTCCCCTTACTTTGTGTCCCGATGACAGTAGAGGGAAGATTTGCTGCAGGGACATGTGTAACACATGGACAACAACAAAAAAGCTGACTGGGGTTTTAGGCTCCCCCCCGCCCCCCCAATTTTCTGTCTGGTGAAAACATTGTAAGTGAGGAGAAATCTCGCTGACAGAACCCCAGAGAGCAGTACTAACCAGTAAACATTCCACATCTGGATAATGCTATAACCCACATTTAGGTTGTTGCCAGTGCGGTATTGAATGCTGGCTTTTATACACACATTTTTTAAGCTCAAAGGTAAACAAATCATGGCGGGCCATCTTTTAACAATCCAGTGCCCTCTGTAAAGAGAACAAAGTGTACATTTGAAGGGGTTACATATATTCAAGGCAGACATTCACTGGTGGTGAATCACCTGTACCTTGGAGATTCACCTGCAGCAAATGTCCGATTCACTGCTTTATAAATTTCGTGTCATACTTGTTGAGGTCTTGTAAATTTTACGGTTGGTTTCTTTCTTCTCTGTAAGGTGTAAGAAGAAGGTTCCGGCCACGAAAAGATTCAGCCTTCATCGCGCTTCCAACGTCCTCACACTATCGCTAAAAAGATTTGCCAACTTCAGCGGCGGCAAAATAACAAAGGTCAGCAAAATGGTGTGCGTGTGTGCGCGCGTACTGTATACACTGATCACCCATAACATTATGATCACTGAGGTGAAGGGAGTAACATTTTAGTATCTGGTTACAATGGCACCTGGAAATGGGGGGGGATATATTAGGCAGCAAATCAACATTTTGTCCGTGAAATTGATGTGTTGGAAGCAAAGAAAACAGGCAAGCGTAAGGAATTGCGCAACTATGACGAGGGCCAAATTATGATGGCTAGACAGGAGCAACTCCAAAACTGCAGCTCTTGTGGGATCTTCCCGGCCTGCAGTGGTCAGGATCTACCAGAAGTGGTTCAAGGAAGGAGAACCAGTGACAGGGTCATGGGCGGTGATGAGTGGCCCGTGTAGTCTGATCCACATTATGACATTTTACCTGAACACACAGTGCATCGCAGTTTTTTTTTCCGTATGGAGCTGTGTGGGCGCAGACCAGTCAGGGTGCCCATGCTGACCCGTATCCACCGCCTAAAATGCCTACAATGGGCATGTAAGCATCAGAGCTGGACCACGGAGCAATGGAAGAAAGTGGCCCGCTCTGACGAATCACTGTTTCTTTTACATCATGTGAATGGCAGGGTATGTGTGTATCGCTTACTTGGGGAATAGATGGCACCAGGATGCACTATGGGAAGAAGTAAACCCAGTGGCGGCAGTGTGATGTTTTGGGCAATGTTCTGCTGGGAAAGAATTGGTCCTGCCATTCATGTGGCTGTTACTTGGACACATACCACCCGCCTAAACATTGTTGCTGACCGAGTACAACCCTTCATGGAAACAGTATTACCTGATGGAAGTGGTCTCTTTCAGCAGGATAATGCGTCCTGCCACACTGCAAAAATGGTTTGAGGAACACAACAACAAGTCTGAGGAGTTTGACTTGGCCTCCAATTTCTCCAGATCTCAGCCCAATCGAGCATTTGTGGGATGTGCTGGAAAAACAAGTCCGATCCTTGGAGTACCCACCTCACAACTTACAGGACTTAAAGGATCTGCTACTGATGGCTTGGTGCCAGATACCACCGAGCACGTTCAGAGTCCTAGTTGAGTCCATGGGTCAGAGCAAAAGGAGGACCTACTCCAGTATTAGGTGCATGGTCATAATGTTATGGCTGATCGTTAAGTGGTGTGTATATATGTGTGTGTGTGTGTGTGTAATATATATATATATATATCACACCTTATGTGATATATATATCACACCTTTAGTGATATATATATCACACCTTTAGTGATTGGCAAAATTCCTGCTGTTTGTAATTGACATCTGTACTTCACTTCCTGTCTTCTGGTAGGATGTCGGTTACCCAGAATTTTTGAACATCCGACCATACATGTCTCAGTGTAATGGAGATCCGGTTATGTATGCGCTCTATGCGGTCCTTGTGCATTCTGGGTACAGCTGCCATGCTGGACACTACTATTGCTATGTAAAAGTGAGTAGTATTGCACATCTTTTATGAAGTCTTTGGGCTCACTTTCTGTCAGGACAGAAAATTCCCTTTAACTAGCCAATAAGTTAAAACACATTTTTGTTTATGGTGACAGCTACTCCCCTCACGTCTTGACTCGCTCATTGTAAAGCCTAAAATATAATATTTTGCCAGGAGCTAGACTTGAAGGTGAACCTGTATTCCGTCTTAACAATAACCATCATGCCTAGTAGCAGACACCACAGGATGACTGCTGTTATCTTTATTTGCCAGAAAAGCATCTCCTATGCTCCTCTCTGATTTGGTTTCCTTACTGGGACCCCTCATCATAGCTAGGCTCCACCAAACTGCACCTTTCACCCACTGGGGGCTTCCTTACTGTTGGCTGAGGCAAGGTCATTGCACAGTGCAATGGCAGGGCTTAGGCTTCCATAAGAAATTAAACTAATTCAGAGCGGGGCAGAGATACAGCTGATGAATTTGATATAAGCAGATTAAACTTCATCTTTAGTTGGGCCTCAGAGCCAGGTTGCCAGGACAAGAATGAATACCTCAATGGCAAAGCCAGGAGCCATTGACCAGCTCCCACACTTGCTGTGTACACAAGGGAAATTACCTGATCAAACCCTGATCCCAGCCAGCTCTCCTCTGTCTTTGGAAACCTCATTACAATCTTGATCGTGTTTTCCCTAGAAAATGAATACCGCTCTGGCCTCCACAATAATCCAGCAGTGGCTTCCTGGTCGTCAGGTTGCCTTCCTTAGTTGCTATGGTAACCTGGTGACCTAGATTTATTCAGCTCCAGTTGATGCCTACAGATAAAGCGTTAAGAGACGGTTCTGTTCTCAAACGTATCTGACTTTGATTTCTCTCTTTTGCAGGCCAGTAACGGACAGTGGTATCAGATGAATGATTCACTTGTTCATGCCAGTAACATCAAGGTGGTTCTGAATCAGCAGGCTTATGTACTCTTTTACTTGAGGTAACATTTATACCAAGACAATGGATTCACAGATGCTCTAAAATTCACACCAGGGGACTACTGTTTTGTGTTGTAATTGCTGAATGAGCCTAATTATTATTATACAGGATTTATATAGCGCCAACAGTTTGCTCAGCGCTTTACAATATAGGGGAGACATTACAATTCAAGGCAAGATGGTAAGGAGGGCCCTGCCCCTGAGGGCTTACAGTCTACAAGGGAGGGTGAAGTGATACATGAGGAGGTAGCAGTGTGGGGATGAATTGTTTGATAAAGTGATAGTTCAGTGGTCAGGTTGAGGTGGCATAGGCTTCCTTGAAGAGATGAGTCTTAAAGGATTGCCTAAATGCAGTCAGAGTGGGAGATAGTCGGACCGGTTGGGGTAGAGAGTTTCATAGGATGGGAATCCTATGGAACTCATAATGGAATGGATAATGCAATCCATTTAAAGAGAATGTCATTATGTTTAATTTAGGGCAAATTGATAGGTTCTGTTAATGGGGCACCCACCACCACCCACTGATGCTCACCTTTGCCGCCCCCCTCCGCTGCTCCATTTTCCTTCTAGCCTGCGTAGTCTAAAGCTGGCCATGCCTGTTCAACCTGCTTACAAGCATTGATCGTGGAATCTCCCGCTGTCTTCACTGTATAATGACGGTGGATGACGGCCACTGTGGGAATACCCAAACAAATCTGGCAGCTTATTGGCTGCGGGCTCTGTTCGAAGATTTTTCGACCAATTCCTTCCATCAGCTAAAATTCGCATAGTGTGTGGCCACCTTAAACCCTGTGTAAGCTCCAGGTTGAACATTGTGAAGATAGGTGAGGAGAACCGTTCATGAATAGAATGTCTTGGAAACTCCAGCTGGTTGCAGAACAATAATCACTTTATTAGTGATAGCCAATGCATTTTGGGCTCCCCCACCTTCATGGATTTGGTACTGTTCAATCTGTTGATCGTGGGCACTGCAGCATGCTGTCTGCTTTGCCCACAACCGTGGCACAGCAGACACTGCGGGACATCATTACACCTCGGGACCAACAGATTTACCTACCTAAGCCCTGAAAAAGGGTGACCCCATCCCCAAAACACCTTGGCTATTGCAAATAGTCTACCAAGATTGTGTTGCAATAGGAAAAGATTAAGATTTCTGTTCTTCTGCTGCAGCATTGGAAAATGTTTTTCCCCACAATGTCAATAGCTATATGAGGGGAATGGGCGCATTTTTCAAACAGGTATACTAGATGTAAATATTTTAGTGTACATAGCCTGGGAACAGGTTCACTTTAAAGGTTCACTGTTACTTTGTCCCGAATTGGCAAAGTGACCCAGTCACTTTATTCCCCTGTTCTACAGCAGCACATACCATTCCTTCTCTCCCCTGCAGTTCCTATCAGCTGTCATTTGTGAAGGAAATGACTTGTACTTTCCGGGTTTGGAGGAGCATGTGACTCACTCATGGTCTCCACAAAGCTATGGACTCTTTCTATGTGACAGTGCAGGTGCTTGGTGATGGGCCCAGTGCTGTTGCGTAGGCAGAGTCCATCATTTGAGCACTAAAGTATGTCACCAGCACACCGTGGTTAAATCTTCAAGTAGTGATCATTTTATTGACACACACACATCTTGTCACTTAGCAACATTTCAGGGCCACTCAGGGTCCCTTCATCAGGCATGACACAATGGTTATGCCTGATGAAGGAACCCTGAGTGGCACCGTAACCTTGCTATGTGAAAAATGTGTGTGCATCAATAAAATGATCACTACAGTACTTGAAGATTTAATGACAGTGTGCTGGTGACATACTTTACTACTTGAATCTAAAGCTGGGCCACCCGCAGTTACTTCAGCACCCCCCGCAAGGGACATACCAGTAAGTAGTGCGGTAGGACTCTCCTCCATCATTTCAGTGACTCTGAGCTTACCCAGAGTAAATTCTCTTGCTTTCAGCAGCTGAATGGATTGGCAGGGGAGTGAAGGAGAGGTGAGTAGGTGGTGTGGTAGCATGGAATGGCATTAAAGTTAAACTTTGCCCTGCATAGACATGCTATAGCTTCACTGTAAGTTGACCCATGAAATGGTATTCTTGGTCATCTCTGCTTGTTTTATATGGTCAGAGATCTCCTTTCTTCCCCAGGCTTCCAGAATCCAGAAAGAGTCCTGATGGATCGGCGTGTAAAGTGCCAAATGCTCAGATTTCTCGCCCCAGCTCTGTTCCTCCTACTATCAAGAAGACGCTCTCTAATGGTAGCCTGTCATCCCCTCTGATTGGGAAAGTGAGTGACTCCTAAACGGCTTTTGTTTAATTTCTAAGATGAAGTACCCATTTGCTCAAGCTGTCTTGACACATATAGTCTTTGGTTTGACTGTGCCAGTGTTACACCAGATCTAAAAAGTTAACTTGTTCACTACCAACCAGTAATTTACAGAGTGGAAGGACTTCCGTCTTGAAAGAAATGGGTTGAAAATGTTTTGGTAGATCTTGGTGGGGCAGGGTCAGTTGGTGGTTGCTGGAGTTGGGAGTTGGACTAAACGAAAGATGGCCTTACAGATGTGTCCATCTGTAAGGCCTTTGTTATGGCGTGTGAGAGGGCGAGGTGTGGGATTCCTATCACCCAACACTCGGGACATGCAGTACCGGGCAGGTGTTTTTTTTTTTTTTTCTAGATTTAGCTCTGCTGCGAGCAAGCATTGCTAAATGTAGAGCATGGGAGCCACCGCTCCTTTTGTAAAAGTGATCTGAGTGGCTGTACAGCTGCCCAGATCACTTGTAGCAGCCTGCTTGTCTTGTCTCAGTTGTCACAAGCCGGGCTGCACAGGAGATGGAGCATAATACTGTGCCTGATCTTCTGTATTGGAGGGGAGGCTCCATAAAGACAATCTCACCTACAAACGTTATCACATAGGGGCTTGCTAGCCCATGTGTGTGTGTGTGTGTGTGTGTCCCCCCCTTCCCTTCCCTTTTCCCCTCCTGCTTCAGCTGGTTAAATGTCCTCATGTCTAATGCATGTCTTTGGGATCTGCATTAGATATGATGTCGATGGTCCTTAGATTGCCGCAGCGCAGAGGAGAAGAGGCACATATAAAATGTGAGGGTGTGAACCGGCTAGGAGGAAAATAGGTTATTTAACCCCCCTGCTTGTGTTGACTCTGGGTTTTTTTTCTTTTTTTTGTCATGTTCCATCTTTTGCTCTCTATCTTCCAGAGACCAGATGGAGTACATGAGAAGAAGTCACCGAATATGGATGACATTGGGGTTCCAGTGTGCCGTACATATCCTTTGATCAGCAGCAAAGAGCACAACGGAGTTCCCCGTACAAGGCCGCTCAGTGCCAGCCCCTCTCCAAAGCTCAGCTCGAAAACCTCCTACTCCCCTTGTCTTTTGGATGATAATATGAGTCGGGTGAAGAAAGCTGCCCACGCCAAGTTCAAGGCATCTCCCGAAACGCTGAGCACGAACGAAGCGAAGATGCAAGAGGATCCCACCAGCCTGTGCTCGATATCGAACTCCAAAACGTCCAACGAAAACCTTGAAGCCCAGGAGGACGCTAACCGAAAACTGGAAGAGGTGAAAAGTGTAAAAGCACAAGAACCTCCTTTAAATGACCAAGCTGTATCGCTGGGCACCTCCGCAATCAGGAATGTTCCATCTCCATGCTGCAGCCCGCAGATGGAAGCAGATCGGACGGAGCCGAACGGCAATTTAAAATCAAAGTCCCCCATGTTGGCCAGTGTGCGTGAAGCTTTGACGGCCATGTCACCTCCACCTGCCAAAAAGCTGGCTTTGTCAGCCAAAAAGGTAAGTTCTTGTGAAGACTCCACCCCCTTCTTTCTGTACTCTGTTCTGTGGCTTCTGCTATATAGGTCTTCTTCTTTCCCTATAGATCCTACTGTATGTCCAGCCAATACTTTTCTTAAAGGAGAACTATAGGATCAGTTCTTTTCCCCATAGCTCTCCTAAGGGTAACAGGAGGACACAAACTAACGTCCTCCCGTCACCCAAAGCTCAGTATACGCCGCAGCCGGGATGGATCCCGACAATACTGTCTGGATCCACCCAGCTGCGTGAGTGACAGCTGGCTCTGCCTATCTAGAGGCAGAGCCAGTTGTACCCGCCCCCTCCCCGTCCGTTCCGCCAGTCAGCGCTGGAGGATCGGGAAGGGGAGGGGGGGGATCCCTGCAGGGAGCCGTGATTGACAGTCACGGCTCTGTGCAGTGACAGGATCGAGACGTGAGCGAGCGACGGTATGTGTTCGCTCACTTCCCGATCTATTGAGCCGACATGTGACTGTTTCATTGTCACAGGTCGGCTCGATCCATGAGGCTGAGTGATTTTCACTCGCCTCATAGTTCTCCTTTTAGGTTTTTTATATATTGTGGGGGAGGAATAGAGCCCCTGTCAGCTATCCAGTTAGATCTCATTAGATAGATTTACCCTCACTTCCTGCCCTGGTGACAACCGTTTCAGCAGACAGGATTTAAAGGAGGATCTGAAAAATGCTTCTTTCAATATAAAAGGTGAAAGATAGAATCCCTGTCAGCTTCTTATTAACTTCTGTGCCCTTGTTGCAGATTTCCCCTCACTTCCTGTCTGGCAAAACTCTTGTCACAGTGAAAACAATGGAAGGTAAATCTGCCTTAACAGTGCCCTGGAAAGAAGTAAACATATGACCGGGGTTCTAATCCTTTTCTGTGCGCTACGAGAAACTAAAAAAAATCATAAGTTTTTGTAGGAGATACATTTTAATTCTCTGTAAGCTCTTCATAATTAGAGGGAAAGCCGGGCATTTGAGTTATTGTGACGTTTGTATTAAAGTAACTTTGGTGTAATGTCTTTTTACATTCTTTCAATACTATACATGATAGAGGAATTTGTAGGTTGTCCCCCTACTGGACCGGTGTATGTTGTCAATGATGAAACATTTCTGAGAGTAAAGTGACCACACGGGAAAACCAAATGGAACAAAGGGTCCCAGTAAAAAAAAGTGTTTATAACCTTTTTGGTATGTTAAAGCTGAACTCCGGGCATAAAAGCTTTCATCTAACAATCATCCCACGTTCAAAGGATGTTAAATCGCGTTGTTTCCCCGTATCTTCCGAAACAAATCACTTCTACTGTCGTGGTAAACAACCTGCTTCCCTATTCATAATGGTCTGGCCCTCTAGCCACTTCATTGCAAAATTATAGTTAATTTCCCTACAAACGTCAGGTGGTCATAATAATCTGGCACACACACTGTATATACTTTTTCACCACAGCAGGAATGTAGTGTTTTCAGGACAGGCAGTGAAAGGAAATTTCCCCAATGTTGTACAGATGGCAAACAAAAACCTAACAGGGCATTTAACCATTCCCTACTATATTTTTGCATGCTTGCACTTCCATAATGTTGGTATCGTACCACATGTAGACAAGGAGAGTTTTGCTTTCATTGGGTCTGCAGGACAGGAAGCCAGAGCAGGCATATATAAGGCAAATAATGTTATCTCTATGTACTTCTATATTACAAAATATTCATGTGTTAATACAATTTTTTTTTTTTAAAGCTGGTCACATTTTACTATTCATGTAAAAAAAAAACACAGACTATATATTCCTTTTAAAAGGGCTGAATGGCTATGGTGGGATTTAGGGCCTGTTCACATGAGATCAGGTCCTGATCAGCAGACGTGGAGCTGCTGATGCATTGCGTTTTGGATGCGTTCCAGCAAAAAAAAAAAAAAAAAAATTATTTTTGCTGGAGTGGGGCTGTTAGTATGTAAGCTGCAGCGCAGTGCGTTTTTGATGCGTATCCGTTCCGTTTCCGTTCCCGGACCTGACAAAATGTGACATGCAGTATTTTTTCTGTCGTAAGCTGAACGGACTGCGCACGTGAGAACTGGAGCCCATAAAACACATAGGGATACATTGGGGTGCATTTTGAGTGCAGCAGCGTACGAAGCCGGTCAGCACACAAAACAGACGTCGTGTGAACAGGCCCTTAGGGGGCAGAGACTTGTGTTTACTCTATAGGTCTCCTTTAAAGAACATCTGTGCTGAGAGAAATACCTATACTGCTACTGCTGACCACTCCTTTTGGAAATTGTAGCTGTCTGGCCGCCATGCTTAATCCAGTAATCTGTGTTTTCGGAGTTGGTGACCCTGAGCAGCTATACAAGTAGAGTTCTAGCTGTGTGCTTGTTGCAGGAAAGTGAGTCTGAAAGCACTGAAGTCAGAGGAGTAAAATGGCCGTCATGCAACTAGCTTGTCCAAGAAGGTGGTCATCAGTGGTCTGCTGCATATGTTTAGACTTCTAACACATTTTTGGTTAAAGCCGAATGTCAGCCAAAACCTTCTTTTTTGTTTCTTGGTAGAGTGGGGAGAGATTGTCCTTTGCCAGGTTTTTATAGCTGCTTGTGTGCCTATTGGGAGAATATTTACCCTCCATCAGTACAGGAAGTGAACACAGGAAAAAAACTATTTTTTCTTTCTCATCCATTGAGGGAAACGGGAAGTCTTTAACCTTTTGTGTTTTATTGCCACGTACCATAGAATGGGAAACATTCAAACAAAAAAACTGTAGTCCAGCCCAGGATGTATTGATTTTTAATTCTGTCTGTAAAATCCTTTTCCTGGAGTCCACTGAGGGGCTCTGGTCCAATCACCTCTGTGTTTATGATCATGCTCTTGGTACTGCTTTGCTACAAAACGTGAGTCATACTGATTAGTAGACGCTATCCTGGGCTTACAGCTTTTTTTTCTTTACCAATATCCTATCCTCCTGTAGGCGGCATTATACCCTCAAGGTTAGAGTCCCTGTGTCCTTCAGTGGAATTGGAAAAAAAAAAAGTCATACTGATTAGTAGACGCTATCCTGGGCTTACAGCTTTTTTTTCTTTACCAATATCCTATCCTCCTGTAGGCGGCATTATACCCTCAAGGTTAGAGTTCCTGTGTCCTTCAGTGGAATTGGGAAAAAAAAAAAAAGAATCTTACACTGAGTAAATCCTATTTTAGTAGAGTGAGGAGCAGTTAAAACTTGTGACAGTGGATATTGGTGTCCCAGTGACAACCGCTCCCTCTTTTTCTTGTGTCAGAGTCACGGAGAGCAAAAGTGAGTGAAAAGCTCCCCAAAAAGGGTCACAGGCCGAAATTAAAACTCAAATATTTACACAATTCCTGCTCTATCCCTTTAAGTAAAAAACACTTTTGGGCTGCAAACCACGTAAAACTGTTTGGTCTGTATATTATGTTTCGGGCCTGCATGGACCTTTTGGTCAGTCTATCCAGAACTATCTTTTAGTACTGTGAGTCTCTAGCTTCTTGCATCACTCAGGCTTTCCAAAAAATGAGAATTCCCTTTTGAAGTTCTTGGTACCATTCTCTTTTTTTTTTTGTACAGCAGCAAAGGGAGACTTCATCTACTGTAGTGACGCTACCTTGCTGTTGGAACTGGGAACTCGAATAGCATGTGCTCAAGGTTGGAATCCCTGAGAGGTGTATGAAGACAATTGCTTTTACTCGCCATTATTTACCCAAAACAGATATCAGATTTGTCTTGACTGACCCTTTTAAGTTTTTGCTTTTTTTTTTATTTATTTTAATTTTATTTTTTTTTATGTTTTCTAACAAGTATTTTTTTCACCCCATCACTGTTCCGTTGTCGTTTTTGTTTTTTTATTTTGTGGTTTGGTTAAACCATTTCATTCGTCATATTGCCTTTCCATCACTTCTGTGTCCTGTACATCTCTCTCTCTATATATGTATACCTATTCCTCAATATACATATATATCGATGTGTGCGCGACCTGATCTAAACGCTATCAAATCCCCTCTCCCTTCTTCTTTCATTCATTTTGATTTGTCACAAACCTCCCTTTTTTTCTTTACACCACCAAGATTTTATTTATGTCAATAACTACAGGGCAGCATGCTGCAGAGGGAAAGCAGAAATGACGTTTACTGCCCTCCGTCCCACTTCATCACCACCGGCTCTGCTCATCCCACCTCCGTCTCCCCCGGTCCCACCACACCCCAGCCGCTCCATAAGCATCGGTAAGTCGAGCTGCACCCTCACTTGTCTTGCTTGATGTCTGTCACCGCTCAGGTTTCTGTGTAGCAGTTACTGTTTTTTTTGTGACCCTTTTTAGCTTTTCTCAACACTGATTAGGTAGATGTAAACCACGTTACTAAAATGCCATATAAATAGAAGACCAATACAAAATGAAAAAGAGTAGTGCAGAAACAACTCAGTGTAGTAAGCATTATAAGAATCTATTCATGAAGTAGAAGTGAATTGCACCTACAATAAGTGACGCAAGAAGAGCGATGTATAATAAAACGCCATGCATATAAAGTCCTACCAAAACTCCTGCCCTGGCCATGGTCACAATCGGCATCTGGTAGATGAAAAACAGCACACTGCTGGAGACCAGCAGCATGTCAGCCATACAAGCTCTGCCCCTACAGGTTGGATCACAGGAATGAGAATTCCCCTTCATCAGTCTCCCCTAATAAAAATCTGCACTGTTTATGGTGCGAACCTGCCCTCCAGGGCTTTCTGGCATTCCTCTTTGCCCTGGTTAGACCCAGACTTCCTGTGTGCCTCAATGGACAAGTAAGAAGATAGGATTTTTATACTCGCAGTAAAGTCCTTTTCTTGGACTCCTTTAAGGGTCCCAGTTCCCACCCCTCTGTGTGTTTGATCATGCTTTGAGAACTTCTTTTCTGCAACACTGAGGCATGCTGGTAGTAGGATGGGTTATCCCGGGCTGGCCTACAGTTTTTTGGTTTGCCAGAGCCCAATATAAGCATAAAGACGGCCATATAAACCTAAAGGCGAAAGACTTCCCGTTTCCCTCAATGGATTCCAAGAAAAGTATTTTATGTTGAGTTCGAAAATCCTATTTTTTGGCTAGTGTGGGGAATGTTTAAAAGCGCTGTTGGACTCCTTGGCCCTTGTTGGGGAGATTCCCTTTCACTTCCTGTCCTGCTGACAGTGTTTACCAGACAGGAAGTGAGGGCAACTCTCCCTTGGCAGCCAATCAGCTTCTCTCCAGTTTGTTAAGATTTAAAAATGAAAGAGAGAAGCCAATTGGTTGCCATGCACAGCTGCTCCAGTTTTGATAAATTCCCCTCATAATGTTTCCAAGTACCTCTGTCAGATTATCATTTCTGTGCGTATCCCTGTAGCAGATTTTCCTGTCAAAGAGCATTCTCGGCAAGAGAGGAAATCTCTCTGATAGAAGCTCAGACGGCGGTTGTATTTGTTCCCCACTCCTATTTTTAAGAAAAAAATGTTTTTTAATCTTGACATACACTTTAAGATCATAAAGATCTAAATGTTCTTCGATTTTCTTTTGCAGAGACTCTCCTCAAGCCTCAGGCAGCTTCTCTTGGACTTGTAACAAACCGAAAACCTTCAAACCCCATGAGAAACACAAAAGACCAGGTGTAGAATCTCCCCAACTTGTCACTCCATCAGGTCACCCATCCAGCCTTTGCAATACCTCCAAACGGACTCTTTTGCCCCAGGAACCGGCTGGAGACAGCTGCATGGCTACAGCCCAGGACGGCATCTCCGAACGAAACGGTCAACCACAACAGTCTCATACCATAAGCTGCAACGGGGACAGCAAGGTCAGAGAGGAAAGCAGAATAAGGAAAAAACACAAGAAGAAAAAGAGGAAAGCGTCCGAACCCTCAGAAATAATAGATGGGGCAGAAGAAGTTATATCCCACCTGGACCCTGAGAGTCAAACACTCAAACTAGAGAAAACTAAAATCAAACCAAAGAAGGCCAAAAGTTTGCAGGGTCACACCTCTCTAAAACCTGTACCAGAGCCAATGAACAATATTGAGAGTTCCCAGGAGGCCACGAGGAAAAAGAAAAAGAGGAGGAAGGAAGAGAGACCAGTTGATTATACCGACAGCGAACATGAAGCATCAGCGAAAAGGTAAGCAGCTTCCCTAGAATGTAGGTGACGGGGAGAGCTTGAAGCAGATCTATTTTTTGTTTGTTTTCCCCTGTGCCGGACCAAACAGGCAGAACAGTGGCGTAGTAGTTAGCGCTTCTGCCTTGTAGCACTGGGGGTCCCTCGTTCGAATCCCAGCCAGGTCACTATCTGCATGGAGTTTGCATGTACTCCCTGTGCTTGCGTAGGCTTCCTCCCAGGTACTCTGGTTTCCTCCCACACTCCAAAGACATGCTGGGAGGTTAATTGGCTCCTGTCTAAACTGGCCCTGTATGTATGCTTGTGAGATAGGGACCGTATATTGTAATCTCCTTGAGGTCAGGGACTGATGTGAATGTGCAACTATGTAAAGCACTGCGTAAATTGTCAGCACTATATAAATACCAATAACAATAAATATCTGCAAAAAAGGTACTGAAAAAGGGTTTTCTAATGGATGCAGGGGTGCTCCAGTTTGGGTCTAGTCCAGTGTTGGGCTTTGCCCTGCATAAGCAGACCACAGGTTCACTTTTAATCTGTACTTGGAGAAATACAGATTCTACCATTGCTGACCTCCTTTTGCAAAAGATGCAAGTTACTGGTTTGTCTCTGTTTTTCGGGGTTTCTGACCTGTAATGGTCTGACCGCTGGGCCTGAAACTTGGCAAACTTTGGGGTGAAATTGCAGCAATTATATTTGCTGACTGCAGGAAAGGGTAATGGCTTAAAGGAGAACTATGAGGTGAGTGAAAATCACACATCCTCATAGTTCGAGCCGACCTGTGACAATTAAACTGTCACACGTCGGCTCAATAGATCGGGAAGAGAGCGAACACATACCGTCGCTCGCTCACTTCTCGATCATCTCCCTGCAGAGACCCGTGACTGTCACTCATCACACCCTGCAGGGATTCCCCGCTCCGATCCTCCAGCGCTGACTGGCGGAACGGGCGGGGCGGGTGCGGGTACAGCTGGCTCTGCCTCTTGATAGGCAGAGCCAGCTGTCATTCACACAGCTGAGTGGATCCGTCCCGGCTGCATCGGTCTCAGTATTCCGCGAGCTGTTGCTCGTTTATGTACTGAGCTTTGGGTCGCGGGAGGACGCTATGTCCTCCCGTGACCCTTAAGAGAAGTGGGATAAAAACAATTACCCCATAGTTCTATTTTTTAATTAGGGCTGTTTTAAAAACAGTGGTCACTTCCTAAGTGGGGTTTCAAAGGAAGGGAAATGATCTATGCGGACCAAAAACACAAAGTGCATAGCTCAACCATATGATGCGTCCTTGCAATCCACACTCTTTACCAGCTTTAATGTGAAATTGTAACTCTGACTACACTTTTTACATGTTATAATGTTCAAAATTTTCCTCCTAGTACGAACATAGTGTCTGGTAAGGATGCGGAAGGGGATCATGTAACCATGAAAATGAAGAAGCATAAATTGCAGAAGCACAACAGCCAAGAGAGCGAAGAGAGCGAATCTGTTAAAGGACAAAAACATAAAGCTCAGGAAATAAGCTGTGGTAAGTAATAAGTAGCTGGGAGAGAGTGACAATCTCTGTTGGAGACACAGACCTCAAAAATCACCTGATGAAGGTTGTTGGAGTTCTGTGTTTAATCAGGAACGCCACCTACTCCACTCATAACAGATACAGGCAACAGATCTCCACAGTGACATCGCAGGGATGCCGGTACGGTTTGTAGCAGGGGGGATTAAAATTCTGCTACAGCTCACGGTATACTGAGTCCGTCGCAGCCGGGATGAATCCCGACATTACTGTCTGGATCCACCCAGCTGCGTGAGGGACAGCTGGCTCTGCCTATCTAGAGGCAGAGCCAGCTGTACAGAGGGGTGTGGCTGTTACTCAGCTCTGCCAGCAGAGGGCAGCATTTTCGCTAAGAGAAAAGGGCATTTCCAAGCAAAGATCAGTCACAGATGAAAATGTGTACGTACAGAACTAGTAGATAAAATGTTGTGACACATAGTTAACAGCAACAATTGGACAGTATAGGAAATCCCTAGTGAGGTGACAACGATTAAAGGAGAACTATGGGGTCAGGGCTTTTCCCCATAGTTCTCCGAAGGGTAACGGGAGGACACAAACTAGCTTCCTCCTGTTACCCAAAGCGGTATACTGAGACGCGGCAGCTGAAACGGATCCCGACAATTATGTCTGGATCCGCCCAGCTGCGTAAGTGACAGCTGGCTCTGCCTATCGCCCCCTCCCCCGTCCGTTCTGCCAGTCAGCGCTGGAGGATCAGACGGGAGGGGAGAATCCAGTCACTCCCCTGTCACGGCTCTCTGCAGTAACAGGATCGAGAAGTGAGCGAACACCGGTATGTGTTCGCTCACTTCCCGATCTACTGAGCCGACCTGTGACAGTCTCATTGTCGCAGGTCGGCTCAGATTATGAGGTGAGTGAAAAGCACTCGCCTCATAATTCTCCTTTTAACACCACTTGAGCACATGCCGAATGTTCCCTTCCCATAGAGAAAGATAGTCTGATTCTGCCCACTATGGTTTTGTTTTAAATTGCTGAAACAGTCTTTTATTCTCCGTAGACTCTGTGTTTGTATGGGACAACCGCATCAAAGACGGATACAAGCGACCTCCTTCCATTCCTTGTGCAAACAAAGCCCAGTTGGCGTGGAATGGCACGGCGAAATCCGGTGTTGTTGAAGAGCTAATAAAGAATGCCAACAATAAAGCCTATGGGACGCAAGGTAAGGCACATAGGCTTTAATTATTCCTGTTCCCTAACTCCGGCCATTCTTTTTTTATAGGGTGCAGAGGAATTAAAACTTCTGCTTGGGACCCCATCAGGGGGCTTTTTCCTCATTTCCTCTCCTGTACAAGAAATGGGGGTTTGCGAGCGTCACTGGAACAGGGGGGCACCGACGGGAATCAAAACATTTCAGACAATCCTTCCTCACGCTACCTAATGGGGGAATTTATCAAAATTGGAGAAGACAGAATCTGGAGCAGCTGTACATGGCAACCAATCAGCATCCACCTTCTTATTTTCAAACCTTAACTGATCGAATTAAAGAGAAGCTGATTGGTAACTTTGGGCAACTTCAGATTCCGTCTGCTCCAGGTCTGATAAATTCCCCAGACTATGTTTTCCCATCGGAGGGGCTATAAAACAAATAAGGAAAAACCCCCAACGCTGCACATTGATAAAGCACAGCGATGTGCTTAGGACTCTGCCAGCTTCTGAGTTTGAAAACAAAAAAAAAAGAAGCCGGGTGGAGAGCCCAATCACGTGACCTTTTAAAGTAATTTGACCGCCTCTCCTCCAATCCATGGAGCTCTCTGCTGCGTTAAGCCGCGTGATACCACATGCTCAGCTCTACTTCATGCATTTAATGAATGGACTATAAAATGTGGGTCATGGTATGGGTAGCCAAGAGGAGTATGACGGAGATCCGCTCTCCCTTTATAAATGGGCCCCTAAGTTTTTTCTTTCCACCTTGAGTTCCTTGATATAAACTTTCTTCATTATGTTGTTTTAGGAATGTTGTGTCTGCTTAATGTTTAGTATACAAGTTATAGCGGACCTTTACCCATAGCTTTAAAATAACAACAAACACAGTAATGACAATCTACAATCACATACGTCTAGATAATTGCCGGCTTTGTGTTCTTTGCACCTTATTTCTCTTTTCTTACCCTGTCCTCTGACAGTGGCCATGTTTACTAAGGGCACGTTACTAGCCCTCCTTTTTACTTCCTTGATTTCTGGCACATGTAACTAGGACATGTGACCACGCACATCATCTCAGGGCAGGGAAATGCCTTTCCCTGAGATCTCGTGAGATTACAGATGAGATTTCCCAGCAATGCTCTGTTGATGACGAGGCAATCCCAGTGTGCATTTCTTTGGCAAACTGGCAAACTGAAGTAATTTTGCTCTTTCAATGCAGGAAGTGAATGCCCTGCAAGTGTAAGTATTTCACAATCGCAGCATTTTACACCTGACATGTCTATGTTATTACTAATCATCATCCATAAAGGGATGCATTGGTAGAATTTGATTTTTGAGAGTAAAGGTCCGCTTTAATGTGGAGGCCATATTGGCTTAATACATCTCCATGCTGTGCCTCCTGTTTAGTGACATCCTGTGCCTGGCTCCTCCTTTCAGAATGAAACGTGTGAACAGCGCAGAACATTTTAACCCTTTGGAGGTGTCTCTGAGCAACTGTACAGCTGAGGTTACACAAAGCGTGGGAACCGGTATGCTCCATTTTATTGTTGTTTATTGTGCTTCGTCCCGCAGTGTTCAGTTGGGAAGGAGAAAAGTCCACTGTAAGCCAAGATGCTGAATATGATGCAGAGGACGCCAAACACAGCTCGGTTATAGATGAATGGGATGAAGACTTTGATAGTGGAAAGGTAAATCTGGGTTATCAATGGAAAGGAAGTTGAATCTGTGTACACATTGTGTTTCTAAAGAAGTTTGGTTAAACTGTTAAAGAGGACCTGTACTGTGGAAGGCTGTGCCCATTTGGAAGGGTGAAGTTCCTTTTTTAAAGGTATCATTAAAACAATTTGTTTTTGTCTTGCTCTGTTTTGCAGGTGAAGAAGATTAAGTTCAAACGGGACAGGTTCAGAATTCATAACAGTTTCCAAGCCTTTCAGAACCGGCGCAGCTTCTGGTCGGTTACCCCACAACGAAACTTCTCCAGATTCAAGAGCAGATTTTGAGCGCAACATGGAAGGCCGCGTGCGATGGACACAATATTTTTGTATTTTTATCGGCCAGTCAGAGGTGCAATAAAACCTGCAAGTGTCGGTAGCTCTGGGATGCCGGTCCTAGCTCTGTCTGCATTTTTAACTAATTGTGGTTTGATTAAGTCTATTTCCTCAAACATTGAGGTCCTCAGGTGAATCTCTAGCTGTCAGGGTAAGTGGACATATCCGGGCAGTGCAAAATATAGCAATGATGAACGGACTGGCCACGTGCTAAGAGTCCCCCCAGATTTTACTTTCATGGCAGGCAGAAGGCCTATGAAATAATTCTGATTGCTTGGTTCTATTGGGTTGTCTGGCTTAAGAGATGGCCCCTTGCTTACACCCAATAGAGCTGATTGACAAGGCAAAAAACGGTTGTGTGATGACCCGTCGCAAATCTTTTCATTCGTCTGACTGAACTGCTGCAAAGAATAAGTGTGTTTTTAGACAAACTGCACTTATGCTTTTTGACCCCTCTCCTGACCTAAACAATCTCAGCTCACCTTCGGCAGATCTATACTTACTGAGATCCAAGGGCTGCTTCTCCGCTGTTCACATCCAGCTCTGCAAGTTTTCCTTTCCTGGCTGCATCCCTTCTGGGAACAATCCCACTCTCCCCCACTTTAGATCTGTACTTACCGAGATCCAAGAGCTGCTTCTCCGCTGTTGGTTCACATCCAGCGCTGCAAGTTTTCCTTTCCTGGCTGGGAACAATCCCACTCTCCCCCACCGTAGATCTGTACTTACCGAGAACTAAGGGCTGCTGCTCCGCTGGGCTTCATCCCTGCTAGGAAACGACCCTATAGAAGTCAGTGGGGCTGTAATGGGCAGGCGTGGCCAGCGGAAGAAGCATTGCGGTGCTGGATGAAAACAGCAGAACTGTGGAGATCTGATCTCGTTAACTACAGATCTGCGCAGGGGGAGGTTGGGATCTTTTAGGTCAAGAGTGGGGTAAAAGGATAAGTGCACCTATTCGTTAAGACTTGCATCTCATTGGTGGTTAAACTGCTCTGTTCGATAGGTTTAAAATAAGAGAGTTGGGTAAATGACTGATTTGCATTACCCACTATGAATACTAATGAATGGGAGAGCTCCAAGAGAGCTTGCAAAACACAGAGGCATTTCCACAAGAATATGAAGAGTAAAGCTTACAAAAATGTAAGTTTCTGTTTTCATATAGATCAATGCATATGACTGCTTCATGTACACTCAATGTTCATCGCTGGCATATGTGTTTTTAAAAATACCTCTGCAAATGGGCTTTAAGGTTCGTCCTGTCTCTTGCATCCTGAAATCGGGTCCAGACCTGCAATAAATGTAATACATTTATAAAAAATGTAATCAGGGTGGGGTGGCCTTTTTTCAGAATTTAAGAGCCAATGGGTTGAACATTGGAGAGCTGGCTGGTGTTTTTAAAGGACGCCTGTGTTAAAGCTGAACTCCAGGCTAAGTACACAGATAAAATACATATAAGGGAGATGTTTTACCTGCCACTAGTTTTGTATTTTTGCATCCAATCCTGTGACTTGCAGCTCTGCCACACAGTATAGTCCTGCCTGGCTGGGGAGGGGATTACAGCTGGGTGGTCTTTAATACTAAAGTCATTGTAAAAAGATGTCACCAGCACACCGGAGTCCTTCACCAGGTGTTCATTTATGGACACACCATGTCATAAATGCTTTCGGGGACACACAGGATCCCTTCATCAGGCTTAGCATTGACTTTAATACTAGAGAACGCACTAACTAAATGACATACCTTTCTGCAGTATTGGCAGTGATGCACCCCAGTGGCGTCACGCGGGGGGTGCGGCCTGCACCAGGGTGACACCAAAATGACTCAGTCATTTTGATGTCACCCCCCTCTGAAAAGTCAGGCGCTCGGTCATGGACGAACGCCCGACAGTATCAGGTGAGAGGAGGGGGTCCCGGCGGCATACCTTATCCCGCCCGGTGACTGTCCTCTCTTCGGGGTGACACTCGGTTACCGCTCCGGGTGTCACCCAGCCTCGGGACGCCCCTGATGCACCCCCAGGGGGCAGGTCCATGACAATTTAGGCTTACAGTAGGTGGGTTGAATGATGCTGGCTGTCACTCAACCCAAAAGAGGAGTGTGTCGCAGCACAGGTAGGGAGAGAGCATTGTCTCTCTGATAACAGGAAAAGCCTGAACATGGACCTTCATGGTAGGATCACCAGATATTAGTTTAATGAAAGCTGCAGATTTAATAAGATTTAAAACAATTTTTTGAATTACATTAGGATGTAAGTGATTTTAGTGATTGGGCTGACATCTACGTTAAAGCAGATGGATAAAGTGCAGTCTGTCAAGTTTTTTTTGGCAGTCCTTGTCCCTGTTGGATGGATTTCCTCTCACTTATTATCCCAGTGAATACAGCCATTGTGACAGGTTGCCAGGCAAATTGCCACATCAGGGAGGCCGGCTACATTAAACTGGACCAATGCAGTACAATGCAAGGTTTGCATATAATATCTGGGTGCCTGTTCTGCCTCCCCAGGCTAAGCATTGAAGTGTGATCTCTGTAACTTGCAGTTGTGACGTGATAACAATAACTCCCAATCTCACAGTGGCGTTGGCAGACAGTGTCTCAATCCAGATGACACCTTGAAGATCGTTAAGTTTAATCCAAACTAGACAAAGGACATGTGGCTGAGATGCAGACTGGGACATAATGAAGAAAGGTCGAACCATTTACACAGAGGAAAACCTGAACTATAGGGAGGTGTGGAGACAAATGCCAGAGACAGATCAAGCAAATAATATTTAAAGGGATATCACAAAGCTTGTGTAACATGACAGTCCCCTCCCCCTGTAAAAATCAACTACTGTTGGTTGTTTCACAATGTACTTGTAAAGAAAATAATTATTTATACTTACCTTACCCCCATGTTCTGCATTGTTTGGCATGTAGCCACCGGCCGTCCGGGAAGATTCCAGGGGAATGCAGAGCAGGTGACATCTCGCAAGAAGACACTCCAGGGCACAGTCTCACAAGATTTTATCTGCTCTGTTCCTGAGGATCTTGTCCCAAGAAATATAATGTCCTGCTTGCCTAGGCACGGTGGGCACAAGATGGAGGGAAGTCAAAATTTGTTTTGTTTGTAGGTACTTTAGGTTCCTAGAGAGCAGAAGCACTCCTTATAGAGACGGCTACATGTGTGTGGGCCCCTTTGCTCGCATTGTATCATATGTTATAATACAACATATATAGGACTGTATAAAATGTGACCTTGCCATTCTTTGATCTTGCAAGCAAGTGGTGTCTTGTCATGGTCATGGCCCTTAACCACTGTCAGCCATATCAATATGCACGTAATTGAACCACTAGTAGGATTCTTCTTGAGGAGGACCAGCTACAATGAACCATTTTGGTTCATCTCATGCTTCTAATGTGTTGTAGTCGAACAGGTCTCTGGTATATTTTAGGTTTCCCGATGCTCCCCTGTGCAGTGCTATCTGCTTAAAATCAGTCACTGTCCTGCTTTATCCAGTCCTCTGCTATTAGACACCATTATCTTGCTTAGACTCCAAGATGGCAGCATTTGGCATCACGTTGAAAAAGAAGTAAGGATTTGAAGCAGGGCCACAACACACCAAGAGTCAGGACGATGGCACTGATTAGATGAACATCAGGGACCTTAAAATGAAGGTTAATTAGTGGTTAATTTATGTTTAATATACACTATATGGCCAAACGTTAAGCACCTCACACCTACCTATATAACCAAAACTATGTGGACAAGCTCAAAATTATTGCGTACAGGTGTTTCCAGTGAAGGATACTGATAATGTTACAGCATGCAAAAGGCAGTTTATGTACGTCCAACCTTCTGGTAATAGTTTCAAGGCCCTTTTCTGCTCCAGCATAACTAACCCCCAGCACAAAGCCAGCTCTGTAAAAATATGGTTTGATGAGTTCGAGTGGAGGACCTCAAGTGGTCTTCACTGTAACTTGACATACTTTGGGCCATATAGGTGTGATCAGGTGCCTACAAACCTTTGGCTATGCCAGCTCCATAAAGACATGGATTGAGGAGCTTGGTATGGAGGAACTTGATCAGCTTGCACAGAGCTCTGACCTGAGCACTGCTGGGATAAATTGGAATGCCGATTGTGAGCCAGGTCTTCTCATCAAACATCTGAACCTGACCTCTTAAATGCTCTTTTGGCTAAAAGGACGCACATTCCCACAGACACCTCCAAAATCTTATGGAAAGCCTTCCCAGAAGAATGGAGACTGCTATGCTAAAAAGATGGGGAGGGGAAACTGCATATAAATGTCCATATGGTTTTGGGATGGAATGTTCAAGCTCATGTAGGTGTGATGGGCAGGATTCCATACTGTATTGTGTACTTTTTAAAATAATTTCAGTAGATTGAACGTTTGTGACTGGTTCTCTTTAAGGATATGGGCATGGCTAGTCACGAGTTTGTTTTACATGTTATTGCTGCTTTAAGAAGTTATTGAGTTTAATTCTGTTGTAAGAATGTAAGCTCTGCTGTCTTCTTAGCAATGAGTTATGGATTTCGTTTTGCCTTTTAGTCTTTCAAACTTTTCTGCTCCCTCTTAGTGCAGCAAAACCCAAGAACCAGTCAGAATTCAACTTCCTTCAGTTTAGGACAGTCGGCTTAAATAAAACCAGGCAAGATATGCAGGTCCTCAACCCCAATTCAGCAGCAAGAACCTTCCAGCTTGCTGGTTGGATTTGGTTGGAGCAGTTGCACACTGATGACTTCAGTCTGCTGTCTCCTGTCTGCTTGCTCCCTCTTGGCACTTGTTGGTTGTTCCCAATAAAGACCACATCTCTGAAAGGTAGCAAGTCTCTGGAGCTGGAGCTGGGGGGTTATGAGAGGGGAATTGAAAAGAATACAATGATAACGTCCTCAAACTCTTTTCACACCAGGAAAAGAACAAAAAAGACAATACTTAGGCCCGTCTGATGTATATATGTTGGATTGGATTTTTTTTTGGTACAACCTGATCAAAACTGAGGTCTTTTGTAGAGTGAATCTGATGATAGATTTTGTATTATGATAGATGATTACTACTGATTAGTACTGGAATCCTCTCAGGAGTGCAGTGGTACAGCTGAAAGTTGGTGCGGCTGAATTCTTCCTCCTCTTAAGGTGCCCATACACTGCTCGATAATCGTATGCGATCGGTTTTTCGTACGATAATCGAGCAGTGTGAACGGAGACGTGCGACCGTTTCTACTGTACGGTCGCACGTCTTCTGTCGAACCAGCATGTTCGAAAACCAGCCGGGAATCGTACGATTGTCGGCTGGTTAGAACGGTGCTCGGAAGACAAATGCCGAACGGGCCGGTGTGCGCACGCGCACACTGCCCGTTCAGCATTGCGGTCATCGGAAGCCCGCCCCTCAGGGGGGTGTGGCTTGCGATGATCGAGAGTGCGATCTGCCTGTCCAAGATAGGCAGATCGTACGTTTTTTTTTTTAATCCCTGTACAACCATCGCAAGACTAAAGTCTTGCGATGGTTGTAGAGTGTATGGCCACCTTTACCCAGACAAGCGTGGTTGGGTGCTCTTCTAGTGCAGTTTTAGCGTCTCCAGACACCAGCACTCGCCACCGTTGTCCCAAAAAGAAAAATGTCTTCATTAAATCCCCAGGCCTTAGTCATACCCTGTATGTCAGATGTTTAACCCCTTCCCTGCCAGTGCCATATCCCTTACGGTGCTGGCTTGGGATCTGTGCAAACAAACTCACCAGGACTCTGTTTTTGGCCGCTGAGCTGCCTCCAGATCACTTTCAAGGGCTGGCAAAGCTCTGCCATACAGCATAACCCTGTCTCACAGGGCAAGGGACCTTATTTTTCTCTGCTGCAGTTTGGTAACCCTTACAGGTCTTGTCCCTCCCCCCAGGGCCTGTGATTGGACATTGTAAGGAGAAGCAGCAGACTGATGAGCTCATGTGTTACTCTGCTCTCTCATGCTTAGCATGTTCCTTATGAGCACATGAGCATTGCAACACAACTGTTTGGCTCCTAGTTCTGCTTCTCCTTCTCCTAGCAAGAAACCTTGGCAATTAAATCTGTTCCTACGATGAATAATCCGAGATTCCTTTTTCGAAATGGGCTAAAACCACGTGTGAAAATAATTGGTAGATTTAGAGATCAGGCAGCTGAAGTTTTATAAGCAGCTCTCCACATTTCATGTAAAAATTGTGAGCCTCCTGGTTGGTCCATTAATGAGCCAGGAAAAGGTAACATTTGCATATGTCAGCCTAGTAGGGAAGGGTTACAACCCATCAGGTATTCATTACTTTGTTCCTGCTTGGGTAATCACTCCTCCATTTGTTATGGTGACCTATATAGAAAGGGATGGGAAATTCAACATTTCTGAGTCTTTTATAGGAAGAGGAGTTGATGGGAAATCTTCCAATGGGTAAACCTGTTCTTGTGACAGCTAAGAGGGGAATTCCCCTCACTTTGTACACATTTTCTCTCTCTTCCTACTAAGTCTTTAGTACAGGATGTAAAGGGAAATGTTCCCGACGGGACTCCAGAAGAAAAAAATAGACCTTGACATGGGTCTTGACTATTCCCTACTTTATACAAAACTTGACCTATACTTTAAGAATGTATACCTCTGATATTTAAGTGGAGGAGGGGTTGCTGCTTTTGGAAAATTAACCTCATACACATATTCATGTCCAAATGGAACTTTTTTCATATCACCCATCCAGGATCTGCAATGTGAAATAGTCTCAGTTCTTTGCTTGTATAATACGTCTTTTTAACGTCTCAGCCTCAGACTGAGAAGAAAAACCGTGTTAACAAAGTTAATTATAAACGATGAATTCTATTACAGAGAAAGATGATGTCCTTTTTATTGAATAAAAAAGAGAATTTAAGAAGTTTGGCCTCCTGGTTTTCTTTGTAGACCTTCTCTGCACAGTTCTGTTGGAAAGTCAGCCGATTACAGTGGAGCTGAACTCAGAGTGACGATTTGCTGCATTTTGGGGAACATCTAGAAATTATATTTGTTGGATTGTAGATAAGGTTGGAAAAAGACACCGGTCCAACCTGTGAGTGTGCTTTTGGTTTATAAACGCAACCCTTGAGGAAGACCTCAAGAAGTGCCCAGCGAGGAAGACCTCAAGAAGTGCCCAGCGAGGAAGACCTCAAGAAGTGCCCAGCGAGGAAGACCTCAAGAAGTGCCCAGCGAGGAAGACCTCAAGAAGTGCTCAGCGAGAGAGACCTCAAGAAGTGCCCAGCGAGGGAGACCTCAAGAAGTGCCCAGCGAGGGAGACCTCAAGAAGTGCCCAGCGAGGGAGACCTCAAGAAGTGCCCAGCGAGGGAGACCTCAAGAAGTGCCCAGCGAGGGAGACCTCAAGAAGTGCCCAGCGAGGGAGACCTCAAGAAGTGCCCAGCGAGGGAGACCTCAGGAAGTGCTCAGCGAGGAAGACCTCGGTATCGGCCTGACATTTTTTTTTTCATTTCGGTTTTGAAAAAGGTTTACCTTTTTAGTAACTTCACAGATAAAAAAAAGTTTTAAAAAAAATTCCTGCCTTCCCAGTCCTGAGATTTACACAGCCCTGTCCGGCAGGGAAGGAGGCCCCATTTTTTTTCTGCCGCAGTTTAGTAACAATTACAGGTCTTCTCCCTCTGCCGATGTGAGGACAGTTATAGGAGAAGCTTTAGACGAGGTCATATCACATGAACACTGCAGAACAACAGATTGGCTACTTGTGCTGCTTTTCACTCTCCCGTTCTGAGCTTTGCTGTACAGGGACTGCAAGAGACTGATTCCACGTCATATTCAGGTACTTACACTGCTTGCATTTAAAATTAATATATTTAATGATGTATTCATTTGTGTATTTTATATCTGCCGGGAGTTCAGCGTTAAGGTTCCCATAGCCTTTGTTTGCTGGATCTGACCACAGTAAAGATGTATTAGGTACACCCTGGGACTTCAGTACCTAGCACTCTACAATGCTTCCTGCTGGCTGCGCTGTGACAGATGAACCTTTGGGGACCCGCTGTGGGTGACAGCCGCGTTCCCAGTCACTGACCGCATCTCCTGGTCCAGTGATCATTGTGGATTAGAAGAAAGACGAATCCAGATTGATTTATTTATTTTAAAAAGCTTTCATTTTATTTATAAGTCACATGTATTAGAAACATAATTTTATTATCATGATGCTAAATAGGGGAAATCACAATAAAATGATTTCTTTGTATCTAAATTTTTATTTTAAAATCATCACCGGTCAAAATGTACACTCTTATTTTTCAAATATACAGGAAATTAAAGTCTACCTGACGCCAACATGTTTGTTTTTGATTGATTAAGGAACACAAAAAAAAAAAATGACTGTCCCATTAGAGAGAATTTCCCTCACTTCCTGGTCTGATGACACCACTGGGGCTGGAAGTGAGGGGGAAGTACCCCTGGGGGGACACCGGTAACGATATTAAAGGCTCATGGAGGATCTAGCCTAGCCTTTGCCAACTAGGGCAAATTTTTGTGATGGTAGGAATCTGATATAAAGAGGGGGCTGAAGACTCTGGAATGAGGCTCCTGATGTGTAGCGGAAACTTTGCTGTAAAAGAATGGGGGGGGGGCGCTTCTGATGTAAAGGGGGCTACTGATGAATTCCAAAATCCTATGGCACCCCACATAGATTTTGTATGCAGTCCTCTCATCAAAATCAATTTTTGACTGGGGTGCCTTGAGATTTTGCATACTTTTAAAGGGTGACCTGACTGAAAAAAGGTTGAGAAATGCTGATCTGGCTTACCCTTACTTGACTTGTATTTATATACAGTATATATATATTTATTGATTTATATTGTGCTGGTGAACATTCTCATTTTATCCAGGTCATGGTATAGCTCAGCATTGGGCTACCTTGGCATTCCAGCTGTGCTGTAACTACAAATCCCATTATGTTGGGGTTGTCTGAACCGGGGGTCTAATGCAAGTCTGTGCATCTACCTGCCATCAGACTGAGACTGCTGATCAGATATCCATACCCAGGGGCTCCTTTAGACTCTCCCAGAGATCTGTATTAGACAAAAGGATCAGGTAGCCCGGAGAAGGTCATGCTAGCAATCAGAGGCCTTCTTAGGCTTCCATAATGTAATGTCGACGTCTTCATATACAGCCCTGGAATAAAAACAAAGCTCTGTTTAGCCAATGGAAGCAAAGAAAATATCAGTACTTCTGTGTAGGGGGAATCATGCAACTCACGCCCTTCCTCCCAGGTAGACGAAATTGCTGAACTCCATTCGGAATATAAAACAACGTTACCCCAGTATACTCAAGCCTACTTAGAGAACCTCAATTTTCACACTATCTAGGACTTTAAAGTAGAATTGAAGCCAAAACTTTATAGTTTTGGATACAGTAAGGGAGGGTTATAACCCTTGTCAGCTTATTTTTGCCATCCGAGTCCCATTGGAGAGATGTTTCTTCACTTCCTGTCCTATGGACGCAACAGGAATTGAGAGCTAATCCCTCCAAGGTGAGGGAAACCCCCTGGTGGTCATCATTACTAGTGTCCAAAGTGGATGATTTCCCATCTATTTTGGGTCTGGTGACCACCTAAAATGTGGAACTTTTCTTTCACTTTCAGGACCCATTCACACCACATCCAGATCAGACCAGATTGTTTCCAGACCCAAAATGCATCCCAATGTATCCTTATGCTATTTCTGGCCTCTGTTCACACCAGTGCAGTCCATTCCAGACCAGACAAATACTGCATGTCTCATTTTGTCTGGTCTGGAATGCACTTGAACTGTGGGCAGGTTCACACCATTTTCCAGACCAGATCTGGTCCGGAAAATGGTGTGAACCTGCCCTCAGTGATAATGGTCACCAGGAAAATCAGAGGTGGCGGGATTTATCTCCCTAATGGGGACACAAACAGCAATAAAACCTTGACAGGTGTTCTAATCCCTCTCAAATCCATCCACAACTAAACAAGGTTTTGGCTTCAGTTGCACGATAAGCCCTGAAGAAGGGGCAACGCTATAACCTCTGAAAGGCATTGGCTAATTGTCTTTGGACTTTTGTGACTAAATAAAGACTGTTGGACTCCTAAACCTGTGGCATGGCACCCTTGTTTTCTCCACACCTTCCAGTTTTTATATATAAGGCGTCCAATCTCATGCCATGATTTATATTATTAAAAATATACTGATGATAAACATAAGCAATACAATGCCGCGTCGCCTACTCACTCTGTGTCATTGGTCTCCACGAGAGGATCGAACTCTAGGAGCTCATAGTAATTTGGTAAATTGTTATTGGAATCATCTGGAATATAAAGAAATCAGACGTTAATAAACCTGATTGAGTAGAATACAAATCTATTATGATTTGAGAGTAATGAGTCTGGGAAACGTTCAGAGAAAGCCTACCTGGTTTTGATGATGTCCTGTTTGTGGATTCTTTTGGTAGTGGAAGAACGGTGGGGTTCAGTGTTGGGACAGCCGGCAGTGGGGGTGATTGCGCCGGCAGGGTGGTGGCTTGTGCGGGAAATGTCGACAGGAGAGGCGCTGAATACTGTGCCGGTGAAAGGAAAGGTGTTGAAGGTGGGAACTGGGGAAGAAACGGCGTCGTATTTTGGGCTGGTGGGAAAGGAAGGGTAGGTGGCAGAAACTGAAATAAAGTTAAAAAAAAAAGTTAGCTCGGACATGGACAAGATCATTCTGTGTCTGCATACGTGGCCTATATGCCTTAGATGGGGAAGGCGATGAAAAGTGAATTGCTTGCTCAGGGTTACCAAACACACTCACATTGTCATACAGGATCCTGGGAGGAAGTTTTGGCAGCTGATTCTGGGTTCCGAATGAGAACCTGTTAAATAAATAGACAAAACGGATTAATTGCGTATTTTGCCACATTATGTCTACCTCAGCATGCATACAGTTCTTAAGTTTATCCAACATAATACCAGTACCCATGGTATTTTAGGAAATAAAAAAGGAGAATCATCATAGGGAAACATCTGAAAGGAATCAGATCAGTGGTAGGGCAAGGTCATTTACTAGGCAATGCAAAAAGGCCACAGCTGTGGTCAAACTACAAATCCCATGAGGCATTGCGAGATTCTCACAGCCACAGGCATGACTCCCACATACAGATACATCATGGGATTTGTAGTGTCACCACAGCTGGAGGGCCGGAGGTTCCCCCACCCCTGTGCTAATGCAAACCTATGCGGATGCCAGGCAAAGCAGTAAGTTTACTTTATTTCCTCCCCAGCAGCACATACTCAACTTTCCTTCGCTCCCCTAGCGTTAGTATTAGGGTACCTCTGGGTCTCTATGGCGATTGTGCCGCCACTGGTGCATACCTAGTATTTATCAAAGATTTTGGTGTGGAGAGACTTTGAGTGGAGTCCTGACCTCAACCCTATTGAACGCCTTTGGGATACCGGTTGTGTGCCAGGTCTTCTCATTCAACTGACCTCGCCAACGCTGTTTTGGCCCAATGGGCACACATTTTCAGAGACAGCCTCCAAAATCTTGAGGGGAGTCGTCACAGAAGGGTGGAGGCTGTTATAGCCACAAAAAGGGGTCAACTCCATATTAATGTCCATGGTTATGTAATGGGATTTCCCATAATTAGCTGTCATTGCCAGCATACAAGCCCATGATGGAAAGGCATCTGTGAGCCCCCAAAATGCGTTGGGTTTTTGGCTTTGCATTGCATCTAATAAAGAACACATACTAGGCTGAATTATAGCCACAAAGGGGAGCCAACTCCATATTAATGCCCATGGGTATGGAAAGGGATGTCTTAAAAGCTCATATAGGTGGGATATTTGGGGGTCTACAAACATTTGTCCATATAGTGTATCTTCGGAGAATGAATCTTCATGATTGTTGTCTTTCATATACTCATATGTGATAGAGCAAGACTCATACATCAGTCACCAGTAGATGGGGGTATTACTCTATATAGCTCACTCACGGGCTATTCACAGCCTCCCTTAACTCCAACAGGTCCCTCTGTGGATAGATGAAATTATTCTGGTTCTGCTGCAGAGGAACCTGCGCCCTCCCGTCATCTGAAACGTAAAAAGGAACCGGGGGTTATGTACAATATATTAGGCCTACGTCACATTTAAGAGAACCTGTCACCAAGAAGACAAGTTCAGAGTTCTGTAGCATTCCTAGCGTTTACTGACCCTGTGCAGTGCGCAGGAAACATGTATCACCTTTGACAGCCATGCACCCACAATAAAACCCGAATGTAGAACCCGGATTTGTTCTTATTGGTTACTAGTGCTCAGCACGCACATTACAGTCTGGCTGTACAATCTCTTTTAGATCTACCAACAACTATGTAATACAAGGGCCTATGTGTTTCGGTACCGGTTGATTGGGTAGTTTACGTAGGGTCTCATATTACATAATTCTGGTAAGTCTAAAGTTGATTCTGCACAGATTTTATGCTGAAATTGTAACGTGTTTGGTGAACTAAAGACACTTTGCATTGGCCAGTTAAATAAGTCTAAGCCCTCAATCACACGAGAAAGGCCGGCCCGTACAGCTCCATGCTGTATGCACGGCCGTATCGGGCAGCTCCCGGGAACGACAGGTGCGGCGTGTGATTAGTACGCAGCCCCTGTCCTTCTCTATGGGAGTACGCGGCCCTACATTCACCCGCCCTGCACGTCCGTGCGGGCGCTAGTGTCCGTACTCGTACGGACACCAGCATGGATCCTGTCTACGTCCGAGCCGGGACACCAGCACCCGTACGGACTTAAGGTGAGCGTAGGGCGGCGTACGGCTGTGTAGTCCCATAGAGAACTGAAGAATGTCACGACATGTCATTAGAAGCTGAAGCTAGCGTTTCGGGACCTCGCAGGGACCCTTCATCAGAGCAACATAGTGACCAGGTCGTGACATTCTTCAATAAACATATAAAGAGATATTGAATTCTTCTGTGTGTGTGCCGGTGACCTGTTGAGACTATTCAACTTGCATCAAGACACACGTTGAGCTGCTTTTAATGGAAAACGCATAAAGCAAAAATGTGAAACTATAAAAACATAGATCACATTTATGTGTAAAATGTAGAATTTTTTTTCCTCCAAACTCTACAAACTGCAATATGTATTAATAGAAAAATATTAGATTGAATTTGTTGCCCTGGTAACCAATCCCAGGGTCAGGCAAGGAAAAATCCAGTGTGTTGACATGGACTAAGTTGTGAAGTAGCTTGGTAATAATTAAACAGCTCGCCGTGGTTGCCATGCCAACAGCTGGAAGTCCACCCTGTCAATTTCGGCCTACCTGCGTACTGTATTAAAAAGGTCTTTTCAGTCTCCACGTGTATAAGTGTTGAATATATTCCACAATAGAGAAATTTGTAGGGTGAGTTTAACCCCCCTGATATATATCATGAACTACAAAGTGTCTGTGCACACTGTAGCAATCCTTCTCTCATTGACACATGACATTAGGTGTCTATTTATAAAAAAAAAATTGCATAGCTATTCGTCTAGTGAAACTGAATGTACAGAATGTTGTAAGAATAAGGCAAAATCGAATGTTCTCTTCCGGTCCAATTTTCTTCAATTATTATGGACAATGGTGAATCTGGAAAATACCACTAGGTGAAGCTCAGGATCATAGGAAATATATACATCTTAGTAACAAGAGATACAATGTAACAATTGTAGAGAACACTGGAGGGAATGGGCAGATACATATAACCATGGCTACAACAAGGATTCCAATAATTTGGAGGGATGTCCAGTTTTGTCCACACATTTTTGGCCATATAGCATAGGCGTTATGGTCAGGTGACCACACACAAGGTCTTACTTCCTCCTTACTTTTTTTTGACCCTTTTCAGTCCTTCTTCCTTACACATTCAACAGAAACCGCTCTCGCAGACAGGACCAATGACTTTAACAGAGCCCGATCACTGGATCAATGAACAGATAGACATAAACACAGCCCGATCACTGGATCAATGAACAGATAGACATAAACACAGCCCGATCACTGGATCAATGAACAGATAGGACGTAAACACAGCCCGATCACTGGATCAATGAACAGATAGGATGTAAACACAGCCCGATCAATTAATAGACAAGACATAAACACAGCCCGATCAATGGATCAATGAACAGATAGGACGTAAACACAGCCCGATCAATGGATCAATGAACAGATAGGACGTAAACACAGCCCGATCACTGGATCAATGAACAGATAGACATAAACACAGCCCGATCACTGGATCAATGAACAGATAGGACGTAAACACAGCCTGATCACTGGATCAATGAACAGATAGGACGTAAACACAGCCTGATCACTGGATCAATGAACAGATAGGACATAAACACAGCCTGATCACTGGATCAATGAATAGATAGACATAAACACAGCCTGATCACTGGATCAATGAATAGATAGACATAAACACAGCCTGATCACTGGATCAATGAATAGATAGACATAAACACAGCCCGATCACTGGATCAATGAATAGACAAGACATAAACACAGCAAGATCACTGGATCAATGAATAGACAAGACATAAACACAGCCCGATCACTGAATCAATGAATAGACAAGACATAAACACAGCCCGATCACTGGATCAATGAATAGACAAGACATAAACACAGGCCGATCACTGGATCAATGAATAGATAGACATAAACACAGCCCAATCACTGGATCAATGAATAGACAAGACATAAACACAGCCGATCACTGGATCAATGAATAAAAAAGAAATAAACACATTAGACAAGACATAAACACAGCCGATCACTGGATCAATGAATAGACAAGACATAAACACAGCCCGATCACTGAATCAATGAATAGACAAGACATAAACACAGCCCGATCACTGGATCAATGAATAGACAAGACATAAACACAGGCCGATCACTGGATCAATGAATAGATAGACATAAACACAGCCCGATCACTGGATCAATGAATAGACAAGACATAAACACAGGCCGATCACTGGATCAATGAATAGATAGGACATAAACACAGCCTGATCACTGGATCAATTAACAGATAGGACGTAAACACAGCCCGATCACTGGATCAATGAATAGATAGGATGTAAACACAGCCCGATCGCTGGATCAATGAATAGATAGGATGTAAACACAGCCCGATCACTGGATCAATGAATAGATAGGATGTAAACACAGGCCGATCACTGGATCAATGAATAGATAGACATAAACACAGCCCGATCACTGGATCAATGATCAGATATGATTAGTCACATGACATTGACCACACCAAGTTCAAAATCCTTCCGGCTCACTGCCGACTATTCACACGCTCATGAAAGTGGGTGAATGTGAAATGTCAGCATTGATACAGAGTTTCACCCCCGGACTTTGTTCATCAAGTAGATTCACGCATGGGAGAAGACGGAGAGCCAGTCAGCACATTGCACAGTGCAGGATAGATGCGTGCATTTACATGAAGGTCATTGTGCTTCAGCGCTCGCTCAGATGGATCGATAGCGCGCGCGCGCGCGCGGCGGGAGGAAGACACACGCAGGACATGGTGAAGAATGTCATCAGCCCCCATGCATTTTTCATGACAGCGGGACAGTGGCTCACCCCGGGTTGCTGCTAAACAATACCAAAGTGATGAAAGCGCCATTTTGCATTGCGCGAGCTGTTAAGCGTATGAAGCCGTTAGCAGAGACAAGATGGGACCCATTTGTCATTGTTCTCTGCAGCCTTGAAGACATCCACTTGTTCCATATATCATGAGCTGTACTAATGCTGTAAAAGCCACTACAAGAGACAATTATTTAGCTATAAAAGAGCAGATTGGATAGATCTATAGGGAAAGATAAACTTACGTTAACCCTTGCAGTGGGGCTACCCCCACAATGAAAGGGTTAAGTGCTCATTTTTCTATAGGGGTCGGAATACAGATCCTCAGTCATGCGGCAGTCGGCACTCATCCCCGCCCCCCTTCCGGCTTTGGCATCTTCACGTCTGATGCAGGTCAATGGACTGCATTAGACGTAATGCCGTCACGGACGTCTGAATATATCTACTTATTGCTTAAGAGTAGGCCACCACCACTTACTTACAGTGGCCTATCCAGGGTATGGCACATGCCCTGGGTGCCACTTGAACAGGGGGGTGCCACTTGAACAGGGGGGTGCCACTGCGTGGGTCAGCGAAACTTTGCCGACCCCCAGAGACAGCTGACCTTTTTTCACTCTGGCAGCTGTCCCGCTGAGCTCCTGGCAACCAGTGATGTCACTTGTTGCTAGTAGGTGGGCGGGAAGTCATAGGCGCTATTTTTAGTAGATACGCCGCTTACTTAGGACCTAAAACTTTTTGAAATCCGCTCTTTTCACAAGAGTGGCAGTGCAAGGAAATATGTAAACCGATATTTACCCAAACTGTGAACTTGTTGTGGAGCGGTGGCTGGCACAGGAACGTTGGCAGTAGGCAGCGGGTATCCATTGACAGGGTTGTGCGCGTTGGGCAGGGGGCCAAGATCCAGTTCAATCAACTCACCAGAAGGAGCTGATGGCTGATTGCTGACAATCTGAAAGCAAAACAAAAAGTTTCCGTAAAATAACCTTGGAGGAATATCCAGGTTTCCAATAGACATGTAAGCTGCGGTAAAATTCTGTTCGGGCATTTCGTTATTTCGGGATTCGGTTCCAAAATTCCATCCGGTTCGGGTTTCGGATTCGGATGAAATCCGATTTTTCCTTATAGTGTCAGATGAGGTTACGAATATTCATTGTGAACACCACAGAAAGCCATATACATAGTATTTGAGGTTGAATAAAGACATTAGTCCATCAAGTCCAACCTATTAGGATCTCATTCTAGGAGTACCTGTACCCCTGTATATTACGGTCCCTTAAGAAATCGTCCAAAAGTTTCTTGAACAATTCCACATTATTTGCTGAAATCACCGCCTGTGGCAGTGAGTTCCAGACCCTAACTGATCTTACTGTGAAGAACCCCCTTCGCCCCTTGTGCTGGAATTTTTTTTCCACCAATTTTAGGTGATGGCCTCTAGTTTTTGTAACGGAGTTAATTTTAAACAGTTTATCGCTAATGTTGCTACCACCATTAAACATTTTGTACATGGAAATCATATCCCCCCTTAATCTCCTCACCTC
>NW_017308747.1:91490-94031 GCF_000935625.1 Nanorana parkeri | reverse complement strand
TTATTAACTCCTTTTTTACTACTTTCTGTGTTATTTTTATCTATGATTAAATTATCAACGTTTAGTTTAAGTAATTTTATTTTTATACCCTCCCCCCCACTTTCTAGTTTAAAAGCTCCTCCAGTCTTTCTACCATTTTCCCTCCCAGGAATGCTGCACCTTTCCCATTAAGATGCAGCCCGTCTCGGCTGAAGAGCCGATAGCCGACTGCGAAGTCAGCCCAGTTCTCCAGGAAACCAAATCCTTCCATCTGACACCAGCTCCGGAGCCACTTGTTAAGCTCCCTCAACTCGCGCTGTCTGTCCGGAGTGGCTCTTGGCACCGGCAGTATCTCTGAGAAAACTACCGTGGAGGTCCTTTCCTTCATCCTAGCACCTAGGTCTCTGAACTCCTGTTTAAGGACACTCCAATTTCCTCCTATTTTGTCATTGGTGCCGATGTGCACCATGACAACGGGGTCGTGCCCAACCCCATCTAGTAATCTGTCAATTCGTTCCGCAATGTGTCGAACACGAGCCCCCGGCAGGCAGATATTAATACTAAAGCTGAGGCTCCTAGACCTGAATGGCATTCGGGATCCGAATTTCCGAATACCATTTGGGAGCTCCTGAAAGCATTATGGGTCTGGTAGCTATATTAAGGCTGAGGCTTCCAGACCCGAATGGCATTCTGGAGCTCTCGAATGCTATTCGGAAATTCGGACTACATTCGGGTCTTGGAGCATCAGTTTTAGTATTACGGTATGTATTAGTATTCTGTAATACGAACGGATATTTGTAATGGCAACATTGTGACCCATCTATACATAAAACGAAACCTGAGGCTCCCAGACCTAAATGGCATTCGGGAGCTCCTGAAAGCAATTCGAAAATTCGGATTCAGACCCATTCGGGTCCCATTCGATTTGGATTCAGACCCATTCGGTTAATGCATAGGTCCCAGACCCATGCATTAAACTGAAAAACACATCTGATTGGCCAGAAAAGTTACACGTCCGATTCAATTTAGTTTTTGAGCGAAATTTGGACGGGATTCGAAATTGGGAAACGGAAATTCATATTGAGACGCGTTCAGATGCATTGGAATTCGGCAATTCGAATGCGTCCGAACATCCAAATTTAAAAAAATTTGCCCAAATTTTGATTCGGAACGAAACGATTTGCACATGTCTAGTTTCCATATTTCACCTATTTTGAATTCTTTCGGCATATGTTTTGCCTGTTTCTACATTTTGTTCCCTCTCTATAAAAGTTGTATTCTGCAAATAAATGTATTATTGCTCTAATTTTTAGATTCTGTTTGGAAGAAGCAGTTCTGTGTGTTTAGTTGGCCAAGGGGCAAACATGGAAGATTGGCTTGGCTCCACCAAAAGCTTAAAGGGTGAGATGCACCCCTTGGGACTTGTAATGAAAATGAGACACGTAGGCTCTTTTTTAGGAAGGCTCTGCCTTGCTTTATCCAGGTTTGCTGGAGAATATTTGGTTTTCTTTTAGGCCACCTCACCACAACCTGGTTATACTTTCCTGTCATATATTACTGAAATTGGCCACATTTACAAAGCTGCAAATTTTACAGAAATACTGCATGGTTCGCTCTTCCCTATGAAGGTGGAGAACATGAATATTTGAAATATGAGCCTCTACTTTTTTCACTAAGATAGCCAACTTTGATCCGGCTCACCAGTTTCGTTTTATAAAACGTTGACTCCTTTCCCCAAAATTCTCCTGTTTTGTTTGCCTGCTTATAAAAAAAATACCCTCCCACTCCATCCATCCCTAGATCATCACATCTTATCCCAAATACTTAGCTGCAATGGTGGTCACATGGCAGATATTTCCCTCTTGACCTGTGCAATGTGGAAGGGGCCTTTTTGAAGTGCCCATGTCTATTCTTCAAGCTGTGGACACCACCTACTGGCTGCCAAAATTGTCCATTACATGGGTCCACAGAGGATCCTATAGTCTTAAAATATATCCAAATACAAATCTTTTTGTTTTTAGTTTCCATAGAGTAGGAAATGGTTATAATCCCTGTCTGGTTCATCCCCAGCTACATCCCCATTGGATTAATTTACCTTCACTTTCTGTCTTCTAGATCCAAATAGAAGTGAGAGGAAATCTCTCAAAAGTGAATTCTCTAGAAAAAGTGTCCCCATTGGAAGTTTTCCCTTTTTTTGGTTGAAACTCACAATTTAAAATTGTACCTCACCTTTGGTTACATTTTCTGCACTATGCTTCTTGGGCAGGCCGTGTGGCTATCCTGGATCATTTTTTAAAAATCTCAGCTTGAAGGCCTGCCATGTCTTGCACTGACAATTATTTATTTGCACTTCTTATGCACGAATGCGCACTTGAGGGTGTGGGTGCCTTTGGGGCCGACCCTGATGTTATGGGAGAGGTTCTGTGGCCTCCATGGGTTTTCTTTACCTCTCCCCACTTGGTCTTTCTTCGGGAGAGTCCTCACCAAGTACTTGGTGGACTAGTTTCGACAGGTCCCTAAGGATCAAGGTCTGCATGGCCTCAGCTAGGTGGACCAGGCCTA
>NW_017308747.1:66155-91365 GCF_000935625.1 Nanorana parkeri | reverse complement strand
TTTTTTTTTTTTTCCACAGGGGAAATTTGTCTACGATGCACACACTGCAGGCTTAAAAATAAGGTTAACCAGGACAAATAAAGAGTGAATCTCCCTATCAGACACACAGACATCAATAAAAATCTGACAGAGGTTCTAACCTATCACCAGTGCATTCAAAATGTAAAAAAACGTTTGCTTAACCTTAAAGGACCAGCACCATGACGTCACGAGGGGACCATAACAAGACTGGACAAGGGAACAGCGTAGAGCAGCAAGAAAATCACCATTCCCCACTATTATAAAGGAGACCACACTGAATCATAGACATGTCCGATTCGTTACGGCAACAAGGGAGCCATATACGGTATATACATATAATACTAAAGCTGAGGCTCCTAGACCCGAATGGCATTTGGGATCTGAATTTCCGATTTGCATTCAGGAGCTCCCGAATGCCATTCCGATCTGGGAGCCATATACATAAATTACTAAAGCTGAGGCTCCCAGACCCGAATGGCGTCCCTAAGCTGTCATTTGCGTGGAGATCGGTCGGCCCTTCGGCTGACCTTTCTCCATGATTCGGCTGTTACTTCGGCTCATTTGAGCCGAAGCATATGCCTTCGGCACGGCTGGGCCACTCGGCTGCTGTACGGGCTATTGTGAATAGCCCGTACAGCAGCCCTTCAGTTCAACTGAACCGAAGGGAAGAGGCGGCCAAAGCGAGCTGAAGCATCAGCCGAATCCACAGCTGGATCCTTTGGCTCTTTAGAGAATAACCCCCTTTGTTTTTTTTTTTGCCCGGACATAGGCTTTAAACATCAACTTTTCCATTTCTCCAGCTGGAAATACAGTTGGAGATCCTTGGCATTCCTTTCCATGTCTCACTGCAGATAAAACTCTTCCGGGATTAAACGGGACATCCCCCGGGATGCCTACAATTCGACTACAGGTTCTGTGCCGTCTTGTGGGAAAAGCACTGATCTGCACACAGAGGGATGAGGATACTAGGAAGTCTTACCCTCATACTGGCTAGTGTTGCCGTGGTTACAAGAAAGCAATATACAATATTTGGCAGTTGCTGATTGAAATGGAAATTAACTTTCAAAAGCGTTAGATTACAAAATGGATTTTGTAATTATATAAAGTTTTCCTTTTTTTTTTTTAATTGAGTGTTTTCCTCTAAATATTCATGAGAATGAATAATACTGCAATGCCATCACTTTCCAGGCTTCATGCCTCCACTTTCTTGTCCTGAATGGAAGAATCTTTTTTTATGCGTTATTTTATTAACTCCTTTTTTACTACTTTCTGTGTTATTTTTATCTATGATTAAATTATCAACGTTTAGTTTAAGTAATTTTATTTTTATACCCTCCCCCCCACTTTCTAGTTTAAAAGCTCCTCCAGTCTTTCTACCATTTTCCCTCCCAGGAATGCTGCACCTTTCCCATTAAGATGCAGCCCGTCTCGGCTGAAGAGCCGATAGCCGACTGCGAAGTCAGCCCAGTTCTCCAGGAAACCAAATCCTTCCATCTGACACCAGCTCCGGAGCCACTTGTTAAGCTCCCTCAACTCGCGCTGTCTGTCCGGAGTGGCTCTTGGCACCGGCAGTATCTCTGAGAAAACTACCGTGGAGGTCCTTTCCTTCATCCTAGCACCTAGGTCTCTGAACTCCTGTTTAAGGACACTCCAATTTCCTCCTATTTTGTCATTGGTGCCGATGTGCACCATGACAACGGGGTCGTGCCCAACCCCATCTAGTAATCTGTCAATTCGTTCCGCAATGTGTCGAACACGAGCCCCCGGCAGGCAGATATTAATACTAAAGCTGAGGCTCCTAGACCTGAATGGCATTCGGGATCCGAATTTCCGAATACCATTTGGGAGCTCCTGAAAGCATTATGGGTCTGGTAGCTATATTAAGGCTGAGGCTTCCAGACCCGAATGGCATTCTGGAGCTCTCGAATGCTATTCGGAAATTCGGACTACATTCGGGTCTTGGAGCATCAGTTTTAGTATTACGGTATGTATTAGTATTCTGTAATACGAACGGATATTTGTAATGGCAACATTGTGACCCATCTATACATAAAACGAAACCTGAGGCTCCCAGACCTAAATGGCATTCGGGAGCTCCTGAAAGCAATTCGAAAATTCGGATTCAGACCCATTCGGGTCCCATTCGATTTGGATTCAGACCCATTCGGTTAATGCATAGGTCCCAGACCCATGCATTAAACTGAAAAACACATCTGATTGGCCAGAAAAGTTACACGTCCGATTCAATTTAGTTTTTGAGCGAAATTTGGACGGGATTCGAAATTGGGAAACGGAAATTCATATTGAGACGCGTTCAGATGCATTGGAATTCGGCAATTCGAATGCGTCCGAACATCCAAATTTAAAAAAATTTGCCCAAATTTTGATTCGGAACGAAACGATTTGCACATGTCTAGTTTCCATATTTCACCTATTTTGAATTCTTTCGGCATATGTTTTGCCTGTTTCTACATTTTGTTCCCTCTCTATAAAAGTTGTATTCTGCAAATAAATGTATTATTGCTCTAATTTTTAGATTCTGTTTGGAAGAAGCAGTTCTGTGTGTTTAGTTGGCCAAGGGGCAAACATGGAAGATTGGCTTGGCTCCACCAAAAGCTTAAAGGGTGAGATGCACCCCTTGGGACTTGTAATGAAAATGAGACACGTAGGCTCTTTTTTAGGAAGGCTCTGCCTTGCTTTATCCAGGTTTGCTGGAGAATATTTGGTTTTCTTTTAGGCCACCTCACCACAACCTGGTTATACTTTCCTGTCATATATTACTGAAATTGGCCACATTTACAAAGCTGCAAATTTTACAGAAATACTGCATGGTTCGCTCTTCCCTATGAAGGTGGAGAACATGAATATTTGAAATATGAGCCTCTACTTTTTTCACTAAGATAGCCAACTTTGATCCGGCTCACCAGTTTCGTTTTATAAAACGTTGACTCCTTTCCCCAAAATTCTCCTGTTTTGTTTGCCTGCTTATAAAAAAAATACCCTCCCACTCCATCCATCCCTAGATCATCACATCTTATCCCAAATACTTAGCTGCAATGGTGGTCACATGGCAGATATTTCCCTCTTGACCTGTGCAATGTGGAAGGGGCCTTTTTGAAGTGCCCATGTCTATTCTTCAAGCTGTGGACACCACCTACTGGCTGCCAAAATTGTCCATTACATGGGTCCACAGAGGATCCTATAGTCTTAAAATATATCCAAATACAAATCTTTTTGTTTTTAGTTTCCATAGAGTAGGAAATGGTTATAATCCCTGTCTGGTTCATCCCCAGCTACATCCCCATTGGATTAATTTACCTTCACTTTCTGTCTTCTAGATCCAAATAGAAGTGAGAGGAAATCTCTCAAAAGTGAATTCTCTAGAAAAAGTGTCCCCATTGGAAGTTTTCCCTTTTTTTGGTTGAAACTCACAATTTAAAATTGTACCTCACCTTTGGTTACATTTTCTGCACTATGCTTCTTGGGCAGGCCGTGTGGCTATCCTGGATCATTTTTTAAAAATCTCAGCTTGAAGGCCTGCCATGTCTTGCACTGACAATTATTTATTTGCACTTCTTATGCACGAATGCGCACTTGAGGGTGTGGGTGCCTTTGGGGCCGACCCTGATGTTATGGGAGAGGTTCTGTGGCCTCCATGGGTTTTCTTTACCTCTCCCCACTTGGTCTTTCTTCGGGAGAGTCCTCACCAAGTACTTGGTGGACTAGTTTCGACAGGTCCCTAAGGATCAAGGTCTGCATGGCCTCAGCTAGGTGGACCAGGCCTACCTTGCCCCTATCAGGAGCTGTGCTACCTTGGGGAGGGGGGGGGGGTTTTCTCTTTGGAGGAGGACCAAAAGCACCCTTGTGCACTTTGTTTTGTGTGTTTTTCAAATTTCACAATTCACTTTTTTTTTTTTTTTCCACAGGGGAAATTTGTCTACGATGCACACACTGCAGGCTTAAAAATAAGGTTAACCAGGACAAATAAAGAGTGAATCTCCCTATCAGACACACAGACATCAATAAAAATCTGACAGAGGTTCTAACCTATCACCAGTGCATTCAAAATGTAAAAAAACGTTTGCTTAACCTTAAAGGACCAGCACCATGACGTCACGAGGGGACCATAACAAGACTGGACAAGGGAACAGCGTAGAGCAGCAAGAAAATCACCATTCCCCACTATTATAAAGGAGACCACACTGAATCATAGACATGTCCGATTCGTTACGGCAACAAGGGAGCCATATACGGTATATACATATAATACTAAAGCTGAGGCTCCTAGACCCGAATGGCATTTGGGATCTGAATTTCCGATTTGCATTCAGGAGCTCCCGAATGCCATTCCGATCTGGGAGCCATATACATAAATTACTAAAGCTGAGGCTCCCAGACCCGAATGGCGTCCCTAAGCTGTCATTTGCGTGGAGATCGGTCGGCCCTTCGGCTGACCTTTCTCCATGATTCGGCTGTTACTTCGGCTCATTTGAGCCGAAGCATATGCCTTCGGCACGGCTGGGCCACTCGGCTGCTGTACGGGCTATTGTGAATAGCCCGTACAGCAGCCCTTCAGTTCAACTGAACCGAAGGGAAGAGGCGGCCAAAGCGAGCTGAAGCATCAGCCGAATCCACAGCTGGATCCTTTGGCTCTTTAGAGAATAACCCCCTTTGTTTTTTTTTTTGCCCGGACATAGGCTTTAAACATCAACTTTTCCATTTCTCCAGCTGGAAATACAGTTGGAGATCCTTGGCATTCCTTTCCATGTCTCACTGCAGATAAAACTCTTCCGGGATTAAACGGGACATCCCCCGGGATGCCTACAATTCGACTACAGGTTCTGTGCCGTCTTGTGGGAAAAGCACTGATCTGCACACAGAGGGATGAGGATACTAGGAAGTCTTACCCTCATACTGGCTAGTGTTGCCGTGGTTACAAGAAAGCAATATACAATATTTGGCAGTTGCTGATTGAAATGGAAATTAACTTTCAAAAGCGTTAGATTACAAAATGGATTTTGTAATTATATAAAGTTTTCCTTTTTTTTTTTTAATTGAGTGTTTTCCTCTAAATATTCATGAGAATGAATAATACTGCAATGCCATCACTTTCCAGGCTTCATGCCTCCACTTTCTTGTCCTGAATGGAAGAATCTTTTTTTATGCGTTATCTTACCTTTGCTGTATCGTTTTGCTTCACGTTATTTGTTGACTGGCTGGTTCTAGTGCGAGAAAATCTGAGTAAAAAAAACAAAACATGAAAAGTAAATATTACTAAAGTAGTAGAACGCCTAGACCAAGACTGAGTTGACATTAAAGGAGTTGTAAAGTCCCAGCATATCCTCTCCTGTTATGACATCAGCATTGTAATAGGAACACATGCTGGAGTTCTTTCTGATGATGTAATCAAAGCTTACTTGAAAAAAATCCCTTTTATTTAGTGAGTGCCGCCTTCCGTCTGCCCATCACTTCCAACCACTTCCTGTATACCCAGTGTGCTTTGCGGCTCTTTCACTGCTGCTTGATCTGATGCAATCTCCATTCCTCAAGACTGCATACCCCATAATGCATTGCTTCCAGCAAGCAGCGATAATGGTACATTGTTCAGTTGTTGAGCTGTAGTTCAGAAGGCCCAACGTAGTACATATTCACAAGGCTGAGTGAAATGGTGTCACTGCAGTGAGTAAGTACATCCTATGGGCACCTTCAATAAGTAAGGTTACAATTTTCTAGATGGATCTGGTTATTAGGAGTGGGATATCCAATATAGAAATACAGATTTATTTTTGACCATACAGTATATACTCTTTAATATAAAAGTGTGTTGTCTGGACATACTATCAGTGGCGGAACTATCGCCAATAGCTACCCAGATGGCTGCTATAGGGCCTGGGGCACAGGGCGGCCTGGCCAGGATGAGGAACAAAGGATTCTCCCTGATGCTGTGCGGGCTGTCTGGGTCACTATGGCATGGTAGGCTGGCTGTCACTGGCGGCTGTGAGAAGGACCTGTCAGTGATGTGTGCAGCAGCGCGTTCCTCCTCACAGCAGCTGCTGAGTCAGTGGCAGCTAGCAGCTGCGGTAGAGGAGGACCGGGGCCCTGCGGTGGTGGAGGAGGGGACAGGCAGATCGGGGCTGACAGGTAAGAGGTGTGCAGGGGTGTGACCAGCCCACCTGAGACCCTGCAGAGCCCACCATAGAGATGATGGGCTCTGCAGGGTCACTCCTAGGTGGGCTGTGTGGAATCTCAGGTGGGCTCTGCAAGGGGGCGCAACTAGAAATCACAGGGCATTCTTCTTTTCGAGGTAGGTCTTTTTTTTTTATGTACAACAATCCACACTTATTCAGGTACAGAAATATGGTGATCAGGGCTAATCAGGGGTGCCGTACCTTTCCAAGAGCAATTTGCTAACCAATCGCTGGCCAGAATGAGCAAAACGCACTTTCACTATCGATTCCTCACAGGCGGAGTGCATTTGGTATCACTCCGCCTGTGACAGCAGCTATAGAGGAGGCATCGGCTTATGCGGCTCTGCTCCCTCCGTTGCCGCCTCGTTTCCTCTGGCGCTGGCTTCGTTGGCACCGCTGATTCTCTCCCGCGGCTCTTCAAGTTCCCCCTTATGTCACCACCGGCCCTGGGATTGGTCACAACTAGGTCTTATTTTTGGGGTAGGTCTATTATTTTAGCAATTCCCAAAAATAGTACTAGGTCTTATTTTCGGGGTAGGCCTTTTTTTCGGGGAAAAAATAAAACGTGACATACTGTCCAGAAGTTCCCATTGAGCTTCAACTGGTGCTCTAAATATTACACAATGTTCTACAATGTATCTGTGACAAATCTGAGTGATATGGGAGACATATCCTTTCATTTTCTGCAGACAAAGGTAGTCCACGTTGGTGGACATATCTCATGAGTATGGAGATCAAATTGTTTTTCTCTTTTTTCCTTTATATGGCAAAAAATGAAAAGGTGCTTATTAAAGGAGAACTATGAGGGGGAGTGCTTTTCACTCACCTCATAGTTCTAGCCGACCTGTGACAATGAGACTGTCACAGGTCGCCTCAGTAGATCGGGAGGTGAGCGAACACATACCGGCGTTCGCTCACCTCTCGATCCTGTCACAGCCCTCTGCCATGACAGGGGAGGGGCTGGATTCCCTCCTCCCCGCACCGATCCTCCAGCGCTGACTGGCGGATCGAACGGGGGAGGGGGCGGGTACAGCTGGCTCTGCCTCTAGATAGGGAGAGACAGCTGTCAGTCATGCAGATGGGCGGATCCCGGCAAAATTGTTGGGATCCGCTTCAGCGGCGGCGTCTCAGTATACCGCAAGCAGCAGCTCGCGGTATACTGCGGCGTCTCAGTATACCGCGAGCTACAGCTCGCGGTATACTGAGCCTAGGGTGATGGTAGGACGCTAGTTTGTGTCCTCCCGTTACCCTAAGGAGAACTATGGGGAAAAGTCTTAACCCCATACATCTCCTTTAAATACCACTATTTATGTCTCCAGAAAATGATATCAAGTGAATTTGGTTACAGTGTTGCGTGATGGAGAAATTCTCGGTCAACCCACATCAAACATTGGCCGGGTAGTGAAGGGGATTTAACATACCGGTACTGATGTGGTTAAATAAAGTATATTAATACCCCAAAAAATTGAAAAATGAAGGAAATGAAAACTTGACATTATTACCCAGAAAACACAAATCCAGAACGTTTCACATTTCCATGTTACCTGTTGTATCTCAGGAATAGATTATTCATATCGTCGTTGACTTGCACCAGCTCAATGATCACTTCCTCATTTTGTACGGTCTCCAGAAGCTTTAAGATCCGGGCTTGCATTTCTTGGCACACTTTCTGCAGATCCTATCGGAAAAAAAACGCCAACGCAATAACAATCAGTGGTCACAGAGGAGATGTGAAGTGACAATGGTGTGGGCCGGAGCCTCTGCTGACAAGGCAGGCAGTCTAAATGGGATTTCAGGGTATGACTTGTCATTTGTAGGGCCTGCGGGCGCAGCGAGTCAGAGGAAACGGTGTAAAAGCTGAGGAAGCAGTAATACTAGCATTGATTTAAAGGCCTCCGTGAGCAGGCAGGAACTAGCGCCGGGCCAGGAGCTCTGTTTTAATAAGACGGTATGAATATGGGTATTGGTACGGGGAAGTCACTGGAACGAAAGGATAACTAAGTAAGAGAAAAAAGAATAGAACACAATAGAACGGGGAAGACTGATAACTAGCTTTAGTAACATTGTGCATTAATAAGCAAATGTTATCTAAATATAAGAGTTAGGTGTATTTTTTCCATATCTGGGCAGTAATCCAGTGTTGGAGCTTCCTGTAATAAAGACCGCTCACTGCTTCTCTCTCTCCTTGTGCAGTGTGACTGGTCTTGTCTCCGCCCCCTCCTCTAACAAAGATCGCTCACTGCTGCTTTCCCTCCTTCTGCAGTGTGACTGGGCTTGTCTCCGCCCCCTCCTTTAGTTTCCTATTGTGGGTGGAGCTGCTGAGCCCCTCCCACAGCTCTGCTCTCTGCTCAGCCTATTTACAGCACCGTGATGATGTCACTCCTACTTGTAAATGGTAATATCTGGGTAGAAAAGGTATTTGGTGCGAGCAAAGTGGATTAATACCCTTTTCTGGCTATTGAGGAGTACATTTTAATGAAGATTTCTGTGCTCTGAGTTTAATCCTGGGCTGGTGTCTTTCAGAAGGGGTGGAGAAGGTTGCTAATAATAATCCATGAATTTGGGTATCTTCGTAGCATGAGATTGCGTCATGAACATCAATACTAACCTGTAAGAGATCCATGTCTTCCGTTACTTCAGATCCTGGGTGGTTCTCCAACAATATGGATGACATGACCTTCATATTCATTCTCACCACGTCCAGCTCGCTGTACAGCTTGCCAATCTGGTAAAAACATGGTAACATCATGATCAGTTGTATGATGGGGAGGGTTAGGGTTACAGTGTACCTAAAGCCAATTCATTATTTTCATTTGGGATTAAATAGGGAAGAGTTCATTGTTGGTCCGTGACCTGCCTATGCTGTCTAGCAGGGTTGCGCACATCACAAGACTGGCTAGACAGAATCGCAAACTCATTGGCAGGTCATACAATTTACATACATGTACTTAAAGTTAAGCTTATAGGGTCCATGAGCACAGCCTGTCCTTGGTGTTAGAAGGTGTTATGTGGGTATCTGAAACAGCTGATGGCATCCCTGTTTGATTCCCTTTCTCTATGGGAACTTACATTGCATACTCTCATTTGTTTCTAATCTGTAACATTAGATTATCTCTTACCAATCTGGTAAAAACATGGTAACATCATGAAGTTGTATGACAGGGAGGGTTAGGGTAACAGTGTACCTAAAGCCAATTAATTGTAATACTAATTGTATTGTATGCAGAATATTCTAACACAATATGTCGGTATATGAAACACTAGGGGTCCATCGATAAACAATTCACTGAATATTTGTTAACATTCATTATGTGTGGATATATGCCAAAATCCACGTTCTTCGGTCATTTTCTTTACAAGTGGGAAACATTTTAGAATGTTTTCATGCGATATCACAATATGACCCCTAGATGGAGCTAAAGCCGAGTAGGAATAAGGATTTATTGTACATGCTCATCAGCACCATCTAGTGGCCATTATGTGATATTACATAAATAATGCACAAAGATGCACAACTAAAGAACGTTTCTTTTGAGATACATCCGCACACATCGAACGTTCACAGATATTCACCAGGTAAAGGGCCCTCTGGATAGTTTATAAATAGATGCCTATGAGAAATGAGGCCTGTTGTGTTAACTTTGTTTCCTACATCTTATTGTACCGTACCTGCTCGGATGTTAGGTGTTGTTCAGATGTCTGTGGACAAGTGTTGGTGACAGGAGCGTCAGGCACACGACTTGTATTTGTCTAAAGGAATACAAAAAAACACACATACTAAAACATTACATCTTAGAGAAATCGATCCAAAACATAGAGGTGTGATCAGAGATAATGGAATCATGCATTGCATTACTTAAAGTGGAAGGAAGGGCAAGAGAACTGCATACCCGTGTAATGTTTATCCCCTTTGATCCCCCCTTTGCTGTTATGATCTCTGCAGTCGTTTTCTTCTAATTCGCCATCTAAATACATTTCCGCCTCATTTTTTTGGGTGTGGTCATGTGACCACAAAGCGCCGGCTGGTCTGTGTGTCTGCCAATCAACAGCGCTATTGAATCCCAAAGTGCGTCAACGTCACCTGACGCCATCTGTAGTGTCAGGGTGTTGTTGGATGGTAGAGAGGGGTTGTCCATAGTTGAGGCTGGTGGTCACATGTCATGCTGAGCCTCCATGATTGAAAGGACTGAAATCCAATGAATGAAAGGGGCGGGCCAGGGACAGTTTGGGGAAGAAAGAGCTAGATGATGCAGGAAATACTCCAACCAGGAAATGAGGTGGGTTGCCTCAGGGATGCATCAATACTAGGAAATGTATCGGTGCCTATACCGAGTATTTGGGCGAGTTATCGTACTCGCCCAAATGCTCCGCTACCTTTCCGCATACTAGAACTTCCGGTCAGAGGGAGATTTCCTCTGACCGGCAGTGCCGCGAGGAAAAATTGAGTCGTGAAGCTGGCTCCATGCTGTTTGGCCGGCTCAATGCTGATTGGCCTGGAAGCCGGCTTTCCAGCCAATCAGTTTCGAGCCGGGCAAACAAATCTGGTGATATAGCGACACAACCCCCACCCTGCAGGCACCTAATTCCCCTCACATAGGTCCCAAGCATTCTTTAACGTACCAGTCTCTAGGCCAGATCTGTCGTCTCCTGTGTGCACAGGGCTCAAGTGATCGGCGCTCAGGATCTATGTGAGGGGAATTAGGTGCCTGCAGGGTAGGGGTTGTTTCACCATATTGTCAGATCTGTTTGGCCGGCCTCGATGCCGATTGGCTGGGAAGCAGGCTTCCCGGCCAATCAGCATCCAGCCGGCCAAACAGAATGGAGTCGGCTTCACGGGCAATCAAGAAGCCTTCCTGGCTTCCTGATTGCCCGGGAAGACGGCTCTATGCTACCGGAAGTACAAGCATTTGTACTCGGTATCGACGAGTACCGAAGAATAAATATCGCTACTCGTACTCGATACCGAAAAACCGGTATCACTGCATCCCTAGTTGACCACCTGTCCAGGATTCACCCGAACAGTCCGGGTTTTGTATGCTGTGTCCAGGTTTCATGGCAGCTGAAACCCGGACACAAGATGTCAGACAGACGGGGCAACTAAACTCTCAGCTGTGATATTTACATATGAATAAGCCACCACTCATTCTCCCAAACAAATGTCCACGCGTCGCTAGAGTGTTCGGGTTTCACTTGAAGAAAAGGTGGCAACCCTAGCTCTGCCTGACTTGCTGCAGCTTCTAATGCACATTGTGAGAAGTTCCCATTAACAGGGGCCACTAGGAGAAATAGAGAAGGCCAATCTACCCAGTGGAGTTACAGAGAGCAATACACCCTTCCACACTCTGTCCAAAACAAATACTAAGTTTTCCCTTTTGATACACTTTAATCTTTCATGTCTGTCTGTAGTACATTTCATCATCACATGCACAACTGAGTACAAGAGAAGAATATGATCAAGCTTGTCAGTTCATGTCATAGCAGAATAAACACTTGTAAAGGTAACACGTCTGAGCTGCTGTGTCGGTTTCCTTGGCTTGCTTTCTGCAGTAATAAAAATATAATGACAGGATAGCATCAGAAGCGCTCATAAAAAACGTTCTGCTCATTCTGGGTATGGTACTTTGAGCTCCATGTAGTAGTAGGGCTGCTCTGTGGGGAGCCAATTAGAGCCCCCTTTCAGCCTCCATCACTGTTGTCCCAAGGGCACCTATCAGTTCAGATCAGCAGGAAATCCGTGCTTACACGAGCAGTTCGGAATGGATGTCGCCCTTGTGAGTGCCGCTGGTTACACAGGGAGAGCCGCCATCCCCCAGTGTAATCTGCAGTGCTGAGCTGTCAGTTTGACAGCTCAGTCCTGTTGGAAATGCAACAGCAAATTCTGATGTACTGTGATACGTCTTTTGAGCTGTAGATGGCGCTGTAGTGTAAAGTTACTCTCTATGTGTGTGCTTATCTATGATACACAGGAAGCTGTTTTTTCTATCTATGTTTTTCTCACAATGCTGGATTCAGATGTAATATTCTTCTAAGCATGTAAAACTTAATTCAGCATTCCTCAAGATCTCAGTGCTTCATCTAAACACATACCAACGAGTCCTACACAGTACAAGACATGGCTGGGCAATGCAGAGGCAGGAGTGGATTGCCACACAAGGTGGATGCCTCTGCCTCAGCCTAGCCTTGGATATAGATACATTTTCAAATGTATATAAATGTCCCTTAACGGTTCACTTTGGATGTAAATATATACGGTATACAACCCAGGACTGTTTGCAACCAATCAGGTCACAATATCCTGTAGTCCAATCAGTGAAAATCCGATCGGCCCTTAAAGAGGAACCTTACCCATATCTTTGCTATGACAACAAAGACACCTTTAGAAATGTTTAGTAATGGATCTACAAACACATAGTTCTAGATAATTGCCGGCTTTGTATTCTTTGCATTCCTTATTTTTGTCTTCCTCCCCAGTCTTCTCACAGTGGTCATGTTAACTAAGGACAGATTACTAGATCTCCCTTTAATTCCTGGAACTCCGGCACAAGTGACTAGGACATGTGACCATGCACATCATCTCAGGGGAGGAAAATGCCTTTCTCTGAGATCTCGTGAGATTACAACAAAGCTCTGCTGATGTAACCTTCCCAGGATGCAACGTACAGATTACTAATCACTAATGCCCCAGAGTAGGGATGCACCGATACCGATACTAGTACTCACACTCGCCCAAATGATCCAATACTATTCCCGACACTTGAAATTCCGGTACCAGGAAGCCAGGCGGCGAGTCAATACACGCCACCCGGCTTCCTGATTGGCCCGGGAAGCTGGCTCCATGCTCCCACCATGTATCGAGGGAGAGATCTCCTGAGATTACAGATGAGATTTCCCAGCGATGATCTGCTGATGTAACCTTCCCAGGGTGCAATGGGTGGCCACATTACATCACTAATACCCAAGAGGACCAGGAAGTGGAAAAGCAATAACTGTAAGTAAAATAAAAATATGTTTATTGAGCTAATGAATGTCAGATGATTTCATATCAACATGAAGAGCTGTATGCTGATGTGATTTTTTAGTGATAGGGGATAAAGGTCCACTTTAAATTGCGCCATGATCCATGTTTCTGCCACGGCTACCTCGTCCGAGACTGAAACGCTTTCATCGGAGAAATGTTGACGATGAAACTTTTCCATAAATATTTAAGGAAAAGTTATTTCCTCCGAAACGTCTACGTTTTTATTTCTAATACTATTCCCCGTAACTCGGTAAAGTGACACAGGAGAAAAATCTTTTTTCATTCTGCTAAAGTATCCACTTTAAAGAATTTACTTCTCCAAATCACAGAGCACACAGGACGGAAAAGGCTTTAAAACATTTTATTTGGCTGTAAATCAGGAGCTGCATGTGCAGAGTACTCCGGGACTCGTACGAACACCGCACGAGGCGAAAAACTCTTTATGTGAATAAAAAATGCTGCAAACCCGCAATAAATAAAACAATAAAATAAAACGACATGTGAGCTGCAATTATTGTATACCAAGGTCCAAATTGTTAAGACGCCTTTTTTCGGTCATCAAACATACATGGTGACTCTAGGGGACAGCAGCTCCACTAGTCCCTGTCCATTAGTGTCACCATCAGGCCCGGATTCCCCACAAGGCCACCAAGGCCCAGCCTCGGGGCGGCAGCGGTGTCCTTGTGGGGAAGTTGAGGGCGCCGGGCGGTAAGTTGCCCTCTCTACAGATTTTTTTGTACAAGCAGGACTAAATGTAGTGTGAGGCAGCCGATTGTTCGTTTACATGTGATCTCAGCGATCGGCGAGATCACATGTAAAAAGTCTGCAGCCGGCCGGTCCGTCCTCCCCTCCCCCCTGCACTTACCTCTCTCCTCGCTGGCTCCGCCGCCGAGTCTCTCCTCACTGCAGTGAGCAGAGCGGCAGGGTTAAAACTAACCCTGCCGCTCCGTGTAGACAGTGAGAGGGGAGAGCTGTGCAGGGGGGCGTATTGCGGAACCTGGCCTTGGGGCGGCAGTGAGAGTAAATCCGGCCCTGGTCACCATGTAAGTTTGAAGACGGAATAAAGGCTTCTCACCAGAACTTGTGTTCCATTGGAAGATTTCTATTCCTGTTCTGGTGATCACCCAAAATTTGGAATTTTCTTTCCCTTTCAGTGATAACGGTCACCCGGACAAACGGAGAGGGTGAATCTCCCTAATGGGGACATAGACAGCAATCTAATCCCTCTCCACTCTATCCAAAACCGGGCTCCACTTGCACTTTAAGCTGCTAAAATTGCTGCAGCAGGTAATCAGTAGACCTTGCCGAACGTGGTGACAGGGTCTCTTTAAAGCCCAACTGAACTCTTAGGTTAAATCAGCTACATGCATTCCAGCTGCATCAAAACAAAAGGCGGCCGTTGTCTTATAGATCATTTTCTTTCTAAAGCAGTCACAGCCGAAGTAGAAAAGCCTGACCCCAGGCAGCATGCTGCAGAGAAGGAACCCTATTTTCTGTGGGGAAGCAGTGGTCTCCCTGCAGAGGTCCATAATGTATATGCATAATGTATTCGTCTTAACTGTTTACAAAAATAACATTTTCTGACGGGAACATGACGTCATAATGACTTCAGGAGGGGATGGTATGTTTTTTTTAATTGGTTCGCTTCAGTTACACACACGTATATATGTAATTGTCTTTTTTGACATTATATATAGATAGATAGATAGATAGCTCTAAAAGACAGAGGTTTTCTGGGTAATCACCTTGGTTGCCTGATGAGGGACCAGGTATGGGTCGGAAACATTGGTATTCATTGTGAAATGACCTGTTTGGTGTCAATAAAGAAGAATTGGCAGAACAGACTTTGGAGTGCCAGTGACTACTTCACTTTTTGATTAGTGGCGCCATCCGTGTTCACTGCAACACCCACCCATTGGTCACAGGTTTATCTTGTTCAGGAGTGCGATGGGACATGGCTAAAGTTCCCTGCAGAGGCCTGACACGCTCCCTTCTCAGACCTGGAGCTCTTCAATTTTGCCATAGGTCTGATTTGGTGACAAATTTTGGCAACATTTTTGCTAATGAAATGAAGACTCTCAATTTTGCTTATCCCTAATAATGTATTTGAGAATGTTAAGTCTCTACTACGATAAATTACTTACTGATCTAATTTTCTGCAGAAGGCTTCTACTATAAATATAGGTCTAGAAAGGTGAAGGATTTAATCCAGGAATGATTGCTGTGTGAAGATTGGGTCCTCCCAGACCGTGTTATGAGGACAGTCAATGTGCCAACAGCTGTGATTTTATTACTCTGGTGCTGAGGGCCAGTAGCTGCAATGAGCTCCAGTATACAACACACAACGAGGCATCTCTTTTCCCGCGCCCGCTCGCCGTGATATACAGTTTTGTGGGAAATTTTGATTTGATGGCCTTAAAGGGATGTTCATGACGGGCAGCCGATATGCAATATTAAACACGCTCTTGTTAGAGGCAGGAACCCTGCAAAATATATAAAAATATACAGCATCTTCTATGAGTATCCAATTTAAACTGTGACCATATGTGTTCTATCCAATATTTAAATGTTTGTCCACATTCCTGGGCTGCTCTAGTCCTGATCCATGGTCAACAGCTGAGGTCATTTAATCTAAGCCCTACTTCACTCTGCTGTTTCCAGCTATACAGGTATGGCCCACTGGAGGTGAACGTTCCATGCTTGCCCCTTAAGAGGAAGTTTGACAGTATATCACATGGCCTATAGCAAGCCCCAGCCTTCCCACAGTGTTCTCTGACCTCCTTCCTTCTCTTTAAGCCCCACCGCCTTCTTCTAAACTATCATGCCATGTTTACACCTGACCCTCCCTTCCTAATGGAGACTAGGCCTGCCTATTTCTGGGGGGGCACTACACATTGGGCATTTTCTATGGTATGATCCTGTTTAAACCTATCAATGATGAGTTAATCCAACTAGAGAGAAATATTTTCTCAAGAATTTGTGATACTTTGGGCAATGTTCTGCTGTAAAACATTGGGTCCTGCCATTCTTGTGGATGTTACTTTGACACGTACCACCGACCTAAACATTGTTGCTGACCAAGTACACCCCTTCATGCAAACGGTATTCCTGCCAAACTGCAAAAATGGTTCAAGAATGATTTGAGGAACACAACAATGAGTTTGAGGTATTGACTTGGCCTCCAAATTCTCCAGATCTCAATCCAATCGAGCATCTGTGGGATGTGCTGGCAAAACAAGTCCGTTCCATGGAGACCCCACCTCACAATTTACAGGACTTAAAGGATCTGCTACTGATGGCTTGGTGCCAGATACCACAGCGTACCTTCAGAGGTCTAGAGGAGTCCATGCCTTGAAGGGTCAGAGATGTTTTGGTGTCAAAAGCAGGACCTACTCAATGTTAGGTTGGGTGGTCACTGTTTAAGACACAGTGTGTAAGTAAACTATCTGCCATACAGTTAGCGATTACGTCTACTCTATGAACTGGTTTTTATAGATGTACCGATCCCTACAATGGTTAACATCAGCAAAACAGAAAATAAAAGCCATAGATCACGTTACGGTTACTTGCTATAAATTGCTGCCCATAGCGATCAAATTCCATCATATTTCTGGTGTAGAAATAAAGAAATACATTTGGCCACTTGCTGGAAGCAACAAAACTACGTTTCCTTTGTAAGAGTATTAGAAAATGAGAAACAATTATTTACAGGTGGACTACAAAGCTATCTGTGTCAACGTTAGCAATTATTAAATGACAACTCAAGGCAAATACCTGAACCCTCAGCTGGATTCCTTATATGTTTACTGTTTTACCTGCCAAAGAATTTGTAATTCTACACGTCCAGCTTTGTCATTTACTCACATTTTCCGCATTGCACAACCAGTTGGGTGACACATGTAGATCTGATTAAGCAATTTATCTTCTGGGTTCAGATTCCTGTTTTAGCTTTCCACCTCCAGCCTCCTTAGTGGACAGTGAATCGACATCATCACCTCTGTCCAAGGAGCAAGGAGGTAACCCGTCAATGGTGAACCAGGAAGAAGCACAGTGATCATCCTGATTACAGAGGTCTGTGTGTCATAAGAATGGCTCACCAAATTTAAAGCTGACTACCAGGATAAGCAAATATTGTCTGAACACAAGAGCCATGTGTATTCTTACTTGAATCTTAGTGAGCTTTGTGTATTTCTTCCAGATCTGTGTAGGAATCCAGTGTGATACTTGGAGCTTCCTGTAATAAAGACCGATCACTGCTGCTCTCTCTCATTGTACAGGGTGACTGGCCTTGTTTCTGCCCCCTCCAGTAATAAAGACCGGTCACTGCTGCTCACTGTCCTTGTGCAGGGTGACTGGTCTTATCTTCGCCCCCTCCTGTAATAAAGACCAGTCACTGCTGCATCGGTGCATCCCTAGTTTTCTTTGTGTATTTCTTCCAGATCTGTGCAGTAATCCAGTGTGAGACTTGGAGCTTCCTGTAATAAAGACCGGTCACTGCTGCTCTCCCTCCTTGTGCAGGGTCACTGGTCTTGTCTCTGCCCCCTCCTATAATAAAGACTGCTCGCTGCTGCTCTCTTTTATTGTGCAGGGTGACTGGTCTTGTCTCTGCCCCCTCATGTAGTTTTCTGCAAGCAGCCTGTAGTGGGTGGGGCTTGCTGGGTCCCTCCCACAGCTCTGCTCTCTACAAAGGCTACGTGCAGCACAGTGATGATGTCACAGCCACTTTGACATGGTAAATTCTCATCAGGGTGTGGTATCAGAGTTTTGTCTATAAACCTAACAACACTACTATACCTACATTGAATTCAATGTCTATGTCTTATTGAAGAGTTAAGCTGTCTGTGAATTCTGTTGAGTCAGAAGGTGGCCATAGTGTCCGGGCAGACTGTGTTCTGTAGAGCTATATCTTTGCATAAATCCACATTTGAAACAGGACAGACCACCAGGGGAAGCGTTTAATACAATTGTCAAAATATTGATCAACAAGGAAGTAAAAATACGAGTCTCATCAAAAAAACTACATTCAGGTAAATGTTACAATAATGACTTAAAATGTGTTCTCTTTGCAAATAAACTGCGTTTTCACTTTAACACCAACTAGATACTTGAAATATAATTCACATTTATGGAAGGCAGAAAGGAAAAGGAAGAGAGCGAGAGAGGGAGCGCAGTGCAATGTCTTTACATGCTGATGAATTACATAACATAAACAAAGCAGCTGGGCAAACAAGATAAACAGGATCTAATTACATCCGAGTACATAGCCGTAATGAAGTGCTTCAATGAGCCCGAATTCAAAGAAACTTTCCGATAACCTCTGAAGTGAGAAGAATGCCGAGAATAAAATTCACTTCATGGGACAAACAGAGTTCAGCGTCCAGAAAAATATTCAGTTTAAGGTTGCTACAGACTTGCCAGTGTGAGGGGAGCTTAAAGAGGAACTTCCCCCATGTCTTTAAAATGACAACAAACACACCTTTAGAAATGTCTAGTAATGACAATCTACAAACTCATACTTCTAGATAATTGCCGGCTTTTTATTCTTTGCACCTTATTTCTCTTTTCCTCCCCAGTCATCTCACAGTGGTCATTTTTACTAAGGGCAGGTTACTAGATCCCCTTTATTTCCTGGAACTCCGGCACATGTGACTAGAACATGTGACCGTGCACATCATCTCAGGAGGAGCAAAATGCCTTTCCCCCGAGATCCCCTGAGATTACAGATGAGATTTCCCAGCAATGCTCTGCTGATGTAACCTTCCCAGGATGCAACACTTGGGCAGATTACATCACTAATGCCCCAGAGTAGGGGTGCACCGATACCGATACTAGTATCAGTGCCGATGCCAAGTATTTGGGCAAGTACTCATACTTGCCCAAATACTCTGATACTATTCCTGATACTGGAAATTCCAGGATCAGGAAGCCGGGCGTCGAGTCATTACACGCTGCCCGGCTTCCTGATTGGCCCGGGAAGCTGGCTCCATGCTCCCATGTTACTTGGTGATGAGGGAGCTTGGAGCTGGCTTCCGAGCCAAACAGGAATCTTGGTGGTGTGTAATAACTCGCTGCCTGGCTTCCTGATTGGTCAGGAAGCTGGCCAATCAGTAAGCCGGTCGACTCGTCATTACCCTCACCCACCCCGACTCCCTGATTGGCCAGAAAGCCGGCTTCAAGCCTTCTTGTCACCTGGTGACGAGAGAACTTGGAGATAGCTTCCCGGTCAATCAGGAAGCCGGGCAGCGTGTAATGACTTACGTCCTGACTTCCTGATTGGTCGGGAAGCTGGCCAATCAGAAAGCCGGGCATTACCCAACACCCGGCTTCCTTAATGGGACTTCTGGCACCGGTATTTGGTATGGGCGAGTTCCGGGAAAAATCTATATCGGTGCATCCCTACCCAAGAGGACCAGGAAGTCGAAAAAACAATAATTGTAAAACTATGTTTGTTAAGCTGATGAATGTAAGATGATCTCATATCAGCATGGAGAGCTGTACGCTGATATGATTTTTAGTCAAGGGGGTCACAGGTCTGCATTAAAGTTGAACTCCAAGCAAACAGATAATTACACAAATGAAAGTCCTTCTATTGGAGCTCAGTCCAGAGAATTACACAGCCCCACCATGCAGTACAGTCAGGCTTGTGACCTGTCTATTCTTACTGCAATTAAGCAATAAAGCTTGGTCATCTTCCTTCCCCCGAGCCTGTGATTAGGCAGCAACCCATCATTATGTCACCCTGCTCTCTCCTCCCGTCAGCATATTTAATTGCAGCACACCGGATTGCCTCCCAGTCCTGCTCCTTCCTCTCCCAGAGTGCAGAGTAAATGGGATTACAAGAGGCACATTTCAAGTCAATTGTTTTTATGAATACATCAGTGCTTTAATTGGTGTTCCTTATATCCTTAAAGTAGATACAGTAGCTTACTTTCAGGTAAACAGTAATAACTTAGTACAGTTTCTCTTTGAATTGTGATTGTAGCTGTGGAGAAAGCAACATGCTGTCTGACCCTTGTACTTCCCTTTCCCATGTCTTTAAAGAATCTAAACCGCCTGTCAATGTTTAACTGGGAAACATCAGAAGCAATTACGTGTAAGTGATGCCAATATTAAATTTAAAAAAATCACATGTTGTACTTTTCTGCATTACATGATCACTTCTTGTTATAATCCCAATAAAGTCCCTGCAAGTACAGGACAATAACTATAGTATTGCCAGTATTGCACTCAGCTCCTAATTCCTGTTGTGGGCTGAAATTGCAATGAATGGTGCCATCCCTGCCCATTTGTCTTTTTGCTAAACTACACAATCCCTCCCACTCTCTTCCTCTCCACAGCATAGAAGGAAAAGACCCTGTCACATCATAGCGTTGCACTAAACATGTGGGTTGAATGCGTGTAGTGCGCGCTATCGCATAGCACACAGAACTGCATGCTAGGCGCACTGGTGCATTATGTTGCCATTCATTCTGGATATCACCCCAATATACCCCCTGGATGTCACTGGGTTGCAATAAGATGTGGAACCACATTAATGTGTGCTGCACAACCACCCAGATCACTTGTACTAGTCCGCTGTTGTGCCGCAAGCCCCCTCCCTGCACCCCCCACCTCAGTTTTCAGGTCCCTGCTCCTCTGGGGGGCCCAAGACCACGGCAGACTGTCAGGATGGAGAGCGGGAGCAGACCAGGGAATGTCCATTCTTCAATCTGCTCTGTGATCACTGAAGCATGCAGTATTTTTAGACTTCCTGCTTCAGCTGTCATAAACCGGCTGAAGTGCCGAGTATCCTATACAAAAGATGAAGCACATTCCTGTGCTTGATGATCTTTATTGGAGGGCAGGTCAAGACATTAGAGGTCTAATATTATTATTATTATACAGGATTTATATAGCGCCAACAGTTTGCGCAGCGCTTTACAATATAAGGAAGACATTACAATTACAATACAATTCAAGACAAGATGGTAAGGAGGGCCCTGCCCGTGAGGGCTTACAATCTAAAAGGGAGGGGGAAGTGATACATGAGGAGGGAGCTGCGTGGGGATGAATTGTTTGAGAATTGGTCTGAGATTATTGAGGTCGGTAGGGTCCATTGAGGGTTTCTTGGGTATTGGGGTGACCAGGGCATGCTTCAGAGGGGAGGGAAAGATTCCAGTAGAGAGTGAGAGATTGAAAATGTGAGTAAGAGAGTGTAGGATAGAGTATGAGGGTGACCGAAGTAGCGGTGAAGGAACAGGGTCCAGGGGGCAAGTGGTCAGGTGGGTGTCAGAGAGAAGCTTTGTAACCTCCTCTGTGGTGACGGGGTCAAAAGAGGAGAGTAGAAAGTGTGATGGAGGGTCTGGCACATGAATAGGGGAAGATGACTGCACAGTGGCGATCTGATCCCGAATTGTATCTATTTTGTTATTCAAGTGAATGGCAATGTCCTGGGCAGTGAGTGAGTTAGTAGGTGGTGGCGGTGGAGGGAGTTAAAAGTAGAAAAGAGTTGGCGAGGTGTGGATGAGAGTTTGTTAATGAGAGTGACAAAATAAGTCTGTTTGGCAGCACGGAGGGAGGAGTTATATTTTAGGAGGGTAGCTTTGTACAGGGTAAAGTCTTGCAGGGATCTAGTTTTTCGCCACAGTCGTTCAAGAGTCCGGCTATGTCTCTTGAGATTTTTAGTTTCATCTGTTTGCCACGGTTGTAGTGGACGTGGTCTAAGTCTGCGAGTAGTGAGGGGAGCCAAGGTGTCTAGAGAGGATGAAAGTTAACAGTTGTAGACAGAAATAGCCAGGTAATAGACCCCTGATGTCTCCATAAAGAGAAGCTGTCACCTCCAAATGCTGTAACATAGGGGTTTGTTAGCCCCTTTGTGATAGCAAAAGTTAACTGAAATTTTTTTTTAATAAAGGTGATAAAGAAAAAAAAAAGCAATAAAATGAAAAAAAAATAAAATAAATTAAAACCAACCCTGCCTGTCCCACCATCTGATTCTAATAATTCATGTAAGGCATGCATGTGTATGTAAACAGGAAGGGGGGACTTCTTACCAAAAAAAACAAAAACTGTCATGCATCAGGAGCGGCGCATTAGCACTCTGCACCAGTAGCTGTGCGTTGCAGTGCAGCTGCTGGTGTGAATGCAGCTCGAATGGCGGACCGCAGTACGGACACGTGACCGTTCTGTCCGGACCTCGGCTAGATGAAAATTTTAATCACCGGACCTCTTTGAATTTTAATTCACTACCTCTGAAGTACAAAGTGGAGTTCATCATACTTACCTTTTGTGGCTGTCTAATTTCATCTTCAGTAGGCTCAAGGGAAGGAAAATGAATCCCTTTCTTAATCATATCTAAGTATAATTCTTTGACTTCCGTCTGATCTACGCTTGGACGGGAGCCAGTGGACCATTTCTAGTAAGGAAAAAATAGAAAGAATTATTAATTGTAGCTACGAAATCAAACAAAGCAACTTCCATAAAACTTCAATATTCCAAAAATACACAAATTTATTAGTGTGGTCTCAAACTATCCTTAGGTGTGCCAGGGTGGACATTCGAGGATGCACAGTCTAACGGTCCTCATTGCCTGCTGGACAATGGAGAGCCCCATAAACTTGGTGGCACTGTTCTTACAAGCTTCTGACCTGTGCCACTGATTTTCCCCTGACCCTAGCAGGGCAGCTGGCTTGGGGGGTGGGGAAACTTGCATGCTTACTAAACTGTTATAAAGCCCAATTGTCATCTAGACATTTGCATTCCCATAAAACGTAATATCGCTATAAAGCAGAATATGCAAAACTTAAGATACCATTAAAAAAACCCACAATTTTCTTAAATTTGTTAATTCTATTTTTAGCCCAACGTGTAGTCACATGTCTGTCATCTTTTCTGTTAAAGAAACCAGTCCTGACTATTCTGCAGTCATATTAAATACATTCCACATTCAATTTTAGTTCTTGAGACTTTTAGAAAGATAAGAATACATTCCCAAAACGTGATCACTCTGTTGTGCAGATACAGGCCACAACTTCCATGGTCCAATTCTGGCCAACTGCTCCTGAACCCTGCACCTCCTTATCAGTCAGTGAAGCCATCCATAGCATTTGGAAGCCAGTTGAAAGGTATGAAGTCCAATAGAGGTGGGTCATAGTTCAAACTTGGAAGGTGAGGTCACAGAGGGGGTCATGAAGGTGATTCGAGGATGCCAACAGTCACCTACCTAGAGGTCTCTGTTCTATTGAGCTGGTGGCATTGTAGTAGGTAAGTAACCTTAGGGGTTTCCATAAAACACTTGACGTTTTGCTCTATGGAGCTGGGGGCACTGTAGTAGGTAATGTGACCTTGCAGGTTTATATAAAACACTTGTAGGTTTGCTCTATGTAGCTGGTGGCACTGTAGTAGGTAAGGTGACCTTACAGGTGCACATAAAACACTTGTAGGTTTGCTCTATGTAGCTGGTGGCATTGTAGTAGGTAAGGTGAACTTGCAGGTTTCCATAAAACACTTGTAGGTTTGCTCTATGGAGCTGGTGGCACTGTAGTAGGTAAGGTGACCTTACAGGTGTACATAAAACACTTGTAGGTTTGCTCTATGTAGCTGGTGGCATTGTAGTAGGTAAGGTGAACTTGCAGGTTTCCATAAAACACTTGTAGGTTTGCTCTATGGAGCTGGTGGCACTGTAGTAGGTAAGGTGAACTTGCAGGTTTCCATAAAACACTTGTAGGTTTGCTCTATGGAGCTGGTGGCACTATAGTATAGGTAAGGTGACCTTATAGGTGTACATAAAACACTTGTGGCTTGTGATTAGAGACCATCAAAGGTGTCAGGAAATAGGAAAATCTTGTTTCTTTCTTATTTCACCTTCTTATGGTAGTCTACAAAACTAAAGAAGAATGTGATTGTTTACAATGGGCAATACAGAAAGTTTATGCCTGTTGGCCACCATAAGAAAGGGGGCTCTCTCAGACGCCCATTGACTCATTTTTAGTTTATGGACAAGGAAACAGAACTTTGACGGCAAAAAAACTGAGGGAAACATGTAAGGTCACCTTACCTACTACAATGATACCAGGTCCATAGAGCAGGCACCTCTAGGTAGCAGTTGGCATCCTGTTGATCTCCTATGGTGACCTCGCCGTCCATGGTTAAACTGTTTATCACCTCTTCTCACCTCCATACCTTGGATGACTTCACTGGCCAAAAAGGAGGTGCAGGGCTCAGGAGCAGGTGGCTAGAGCTGGAACATGGTAGTTGTGGTAGTTGTCTATATTTGCATAACAGAGTGATCAGGTTTTAGGAAACCTGTGGCAATCTCAAGATATCATCAAGATAAGAGCAGGCCCTAGCCCACAACCTGTCCTCCCTCCTGTCACTCAGCAGAATCTTCTCTTTTTACACATGGATCTCTACATAATCTTGGGATCTAGGACCTTTCAAGAAGGAAAGAACTTGAAAACAGTTGCCTTTATTTCCTACACAAATCGCAAAGCAACATCAGCTTAACAGCAGGTTTCAGCGACTCCTTATTATGTGGCCTTAAGTGACACAAACCTAATAGTAAACTAACCTCAGACAGCTTACCATGATGAAGCGGAGAATTCTGTTTTGCATGTGGACAGGTAAGTTGTACTTCGGATCTAAGAGTTTGACCAGCACCTGCTTAAGGTACTCTTTCCTCAGCACCAAATTCTGAAAATTTGCATTGCAGTTCTGCATACACATCTCCAGCAGCTAGATCATTAGGGGACAAAGGATAGAAAGATTAAATTAGAAAATATAAAACTACAAAAGTGCAATAACTTTGAAAAATAGTTTGAAAGCACTTTTGAAGGTTTAAAGAGTAAGTCCAACTATCTTATGTAGGTGGAAATTGGATCACCCACTGGTAATGGATTCCCAACTTTACCCCCTCATCACGATTATAATGACCTCAACTTAGCCTACAAGTCGTGAAGAAATGTTAGTAGGAGTATAATAATGATATTACAAGGTGGATGTATCC
>NW_017308747.1:52376-66141 GCF_000935625.1 Nanorana parkeri | reverse complement strand
GGTTCAGTACGAAGAGTTTTCTTATAAAACTAATGTTGCCCTTTAGGCCCAATTGTGTTCTTTCAAATACTTCTTTCTGCCTGCTTCTGTTAAAGACTTGTCAGACATCCAGCATGGTAATGTGCAGCATGTGCCTTGACATGCTGGTTTGAAATGAATGACCTCATGCTATATCTTGCGTGGATGAGTTCTTGGTATGGCCACCTGTAAAGCTCTAATATAACATAAAGCAGACTCAAATGGAACAATTGTAGACAGACCGAAATAGACCAACATATACATATACTTCTATGTAAACGTGTACATACTGTATATACTTTAGAAAACACATTTTATAGATGAGTTAAACTGATTTAGGACTAGTACAAAGAGTTTTGAGATTAGTTTGTTCTTTGCTAGTGATGCACAGATAGCAGGGGCACTGCTGGATTCTGGCACCCAGGGCACGTGCCCCTGTGTCTTCTGCTTGGTTTCCTTTGCAGTAATTGTTGCTGCCATCCCAAGAATGATCCTGTTGACCTTGTTGACAAATATATTTTGATCTTTGCTGAACTTTGGTTGTGAGTTTTTTCTTAATCTGGTGCATCCATTCAAATCTCCAGTGGTAACTCCCTTAGTTTTACCCAATAGTTCTGTTAGGTAGATAATGTAGTGAATTACAGCACTTGGCATGGTAATGAATTGCTGGTTTCTGATTAACATGCCACCTTTCAGTCTAGGTGGCCAAGGAGCCCCGGGTCTTTATGGACCCAAGCAACATTTTTGGTAGACAGTAGACATGTTTTGGCCAGATTGGGTGAGGATCTAGTGTCTTGTTTTTTTCTGGTGCCAGAACTATCGTTGTGTTGCCAATTCTGTGTTCGCATATATATATATGTATTAGGGATGTTCAGATACCAGGTTGGTACAAGTACAAGTACAGATACTTTTCCAGCTCCAAGACTAGACTAGAGAAACATTCAAATATATATATATATATTTACATATTGTTTATTATGCATATTGTTTTGTATGTATTGTTTGTAGAAACCCTAAACTGTTTTGTCCTTTTGATTTAGACGTCAACCCAACAAAAGCTAACATTTTACTATTAGATGGAAGGCAATGGACTCAATCACCTTCCTGCTTCTTATTTTCTTGCAGGAATATGGTCTCATATATGGTTCATAACAAAGGTGTTGCCTTTTTCTATCCAGATTTCCTGGTGATCTATATGTTGTGCTGTATAAAGGGAATAAGTGGGTGTGATGTCATCAACTGGCTTTGCAGTGCCAGTAGCAGTTTGGTGTAACTGGACATTCTGTTGGAGAGATCTTATTTACTTACAGAAAGGCCGAAATTGACTTCCTTCTGGTTGTAGTTCTTGGCAATTCTTTTCTTGAAAGCCTTAACTGCATCTCTTGGCCTGGAAAGAGGGAGATCACAGTTTATTAACATGTGCATCAAGGAAAAATAAAATATGCAGCACATCTCTGTGATACATCCACATTGCCCCATGTTTATCCCTTTAAAGACCCTGCAAGTAGGGTTGCCACCTGTACAGGATTCACCCGGACAGTTCGGGTTTTGAATGCTGTGTTCGGGTTTCATGGCAGCAGAAACCCGGACACATGATGTCAGGCAGACAGGGGCAACCAAAATTAATATAGGGGCTACTGGCCCCCCACTAAAAATAGTCTCTACTGTGATATTTACATATGAATGGGTGGCACTTTTTACTTATGCACAGGCCACAACTCATTCTCCCACAAAAATGTCCGCACGTCGCTGGAGTGTTCGGGTTTCGCTTGAAGAAAAGGTGGCAACCCTACCTGCAAGTCCAGAAGAAAACTGTTCATCTGCCAGAAATGCCCTGTTGTAGGCTGACAACACATGACATGTTTGCAGACTGAGTGGGGTCAGCCCTGCCCAGTGTCTTTTGCTGAACTACTAAACCACTCCTGTTCTCAGATCTATACAGTATAAAGGCTACTCATCCTGTTGTGTCAGTTAAGAGTTAGATGAGTGAAATAGACTATTTAAAAAAACACAGAAGTCTGCACAGGACAGGTCTGGATTTTTGATAGGATCAACAGTTTTTGTGTTGCACTTTTGTCTAACACAGAGCAAACAAAAAGCTTTCAATGATATATTAACAGATCAAAAGTTAATTAGGGTTTACATACACTTTACACAACAGCACTTGGCTGCTTAGGGCAGACTGCACATAGAGACAGATACAGATACAAGTGGACCTCTAAAATCTGAAACCACCATAATATGAGTGAATCTCCCACTGAAATCTGAATGACCACTATGATGTGAGTGAATCTTCCATCAAAATCTAAAAGACCACCATAATGTGAGTGAATCTTCTGCTAAAATCCAAAACACCACTATGTTGTGAGTGAATCTTCTGCTAAAACCCTAATGACCACCATAATATGAGTGAATCTTCCACTGAACACTGAATGACCACTATGACGTGAGTGAATCTTCCTCTAAAATCTAAAAGACCACCATAATGTGAGTGAATCTTCTGCTAAAATCTGAATGACCACCATAATGTCAGTGGATCTTCCTCTAAAATCCGAATGGCCACCGTGATGTGAATGAATCCTAAGCTAAAATTTTAATAAACACCATAATGTTAGTTAACCGTCCTCTAAAATCCGAATGACCCCCATTATCTAAGTACATTTTCCTCCAAAATCTGAATGTGGGCAAATGTGGTTTTGGTACTTATGTCCATATTCCTCAGTTATAGAGGTGAACTTCTCAGAACTGGACCAAGCACCAGAACTGTAGAGAGTCTATTGTTTTCAGTCAGACAGACAGACTATGATGGTAGACTTAAGTTGACACAAAGGAATCTCTAATGCACAATCATTGTACAGCACTATGAAGGAAGAAGGAGAGCCATCATGTAAAGAACAAATATGGCTGCTCCTATTTATGAAAGTAATTAGAAACTTTGTAAAGAAAGAAGGTTTTCAAGGCATCAGTACTCATTGATAAGATTATTTACATTCAAAAGTAACTCCAGACAGAAATAACAATCTGAGGATTCCCATTAATTCCCTTTTATAATTGTCCTTCCTTCTACTTTTATTTCCCAACATGCAGTCATGGACATGGTACTTATTTATCTGATGGGTGATGATAGAAACAAACAACTACTTCTTCATCTTCAGTCCAGGAGAGGAGCCTGTACAACTGTGCAGGACGGAAAGGAAGGCTGCAGTTCGGCTTTAAAAAGTTTACTGTTCTCTATGAAAGACGTAAACAGCTCCTGGATGTTTTGGTCTGTGATTTCCTCCCGGCTTCTCCTTTTTATTTTTCATTTATCGATTGTTAAATTGCAGTATTTACCCAGGGCCATTCCCCTGGTATTACGGTTAAGGATGCAGTTAGAGGCGAGAGGCTAAAACCAACTTGTTTTGTGCAACGTCTCACCGGATGGAGTGTACCGGAGCTGTAAAATATTTATAAAATAAATAACAACTACATTCTCTAATGTACAGCCGTGCCTTTATGTATTCCAGATGGGCGTCTGAGCCCTGTTCCTTCTCATAGATTGACATTCAGGAAGCTCACGGCTTCAAAGTTTATTGGACCCACATTCCTCTGCCCCCCTTTCCTGTGCAATTTTTATTTTAGGTCTGATGTATAGAACCATACCTGTACTGTAGTCTTTATCAATCTAAATTGTTTATATCACTCTTAAAGCCCAACTGAAGTCACTGAAAAAGATATTCCGTTAGATAGTAACAGCCACCATCTTTTTTTGTGGTCTAGGCTTCACTTTGAAGTTGTATATGGTGTCTAAATGTGACTGTGCAGTCCAGTAGGTACTGGAGTTTGAATACACTGCCCAGCGCACTGTGTAATCCAACAGACTTGGTCAGACACTTTTCTACTCCTCCTACGTATTACAGGTCTGAGTGAATACACTTGTACTAAGGGGTGTGGCTGTTACTCAGCAGTGCAGGCATAGAGCACTGGAGTGGGAGTGCAAAAAGTGAAATTCCACTAAGAGGAAGGTATTTCAAAGCATTTCTAAGCAAAGCTTGGTTAGACATTATAACTTGTGCAGGTACAGGACTGTAAATACAAATAAAAAGGTGAGAGACTTCATTTGGCCCTTAGAGTGACTAAACCCTAAATACTTGCCTGGTCCAGAACCTGTTTGTGGAAAACAATAGTCACAATAACTATTCTGACTCCGATTGTTGTATTAGCGATCTATCCCTTGCTGAGACCTCTATGCCTGGCTTGTATAAGCAGATATAATCACTGCGGACAATCCTTATCAGATAGCTGAACTCATAAAATACCCTTTCCATCCACAAATTATTCCGTGCAGCAGACAACAGGATACAGCAGATTAATGAATTGATGGTATTTAAGGCGGTCAAACAGGATAATGTTTCCAAGCATGCAATGCAGATTAACATGTGGTCCTGTTAGAAGCAGCCATGACACTCCACACTGAGCAAGAAGGGGAAATACATCATAGGTGGGAGGGAACACAGAAAACATGTGCAATGACCAAGTACAATAACTAAAATGAACACTAGATGGCAGCACATGTATTAACCATACAATATCAATGAGAAAATGGCTTAAGGAAAATAAACAATATAAATTCTCATTTGTAAGAATATTAACCATGACTATGAACTGTCATATTATATGCACCATTGTGGCAGCACAATAGTCAGTGGGACAAAAGTGAGCAGGATGGGTTCTACAGTAAATACATCCTCCTGAATTAAAATATACATGTTTTATTGCAGGAAAACAGAGGTCCAAGAAGGCTTATAGATTAGCTGATCAGTCTGTGCACAGCCAGATTGGAGAACTGCCATCCAATGTCTTTATCAGAGATCTTTACTCCCGAAACATGACTGGATTTGGCTGCTCTACATAGCTATCTGTTTAATAAGTGCCAGGATGCTTTCGGAGTCTTTTTAAAGTTTAAAAATGGTCTATAGTGACCGTAATAGTCAATGACCACTTTTGAAGGACAACTGAACAGATGGGATTGAAAATCTGGTCAAATCCCTATTGCTTCTTCCTCGTAAAAAGTCTACATTGCTGACCTCTCCACATTGACGCAACAACCAGGCATGTATAAAAATGATAGCTAGAGACTGATTTGTAGCTGTGGAAAGCAAACACCCTCTCCTCTTCTCCGGCTCACACTACAGTGCACTCACCCATCAGCCGTAGCGTTAATTGTATCACAAATGTTCATAAACTGGCCCCAGTCTTCTTCTTTGAGTCTTCCGACCGTGTGTATCTCTGGAAAGGAAACCACAAACTTCATGGTAACATATTTGATATGTAAGCAGATGATGAAGAAGCATCAAATCATGAGCGAAGATGCATTAGGCTTCACAACAGAAGTCAAGGAATTGTCATCTAAACATTTCCAACCATCCAGTCAACATTTTTAGACATTTTGGAGATTATCATCAGATGTTGAAAGAACATAAACGTGTAAAAGAAGACCTGGTGGATGGAGACTCTTCGATCACAAACTACCCTGCTGAAAAATAGTGATGCACCAATACAATTTTTTTGGTACCGCGTACGAGTACTGATATTTTGCTCTCGGTACTCGTCGATACCGAGTACCGATACTGGTGCTTCTGCTGCCATGGAGCCGGTTTCCCGGGCAATCTTATTGCCAGAGAAGCTGACTCCATGTTGTCTGGCCGGCTTCTGATTGTGCTTGGCCGGGAAACTGACTTCCCAGCCAATCAGCATCGAGTGGGCTTCCCGATAACAAGAGGTTGCGCTAGGAGAAAACACCATCTGTCAATAATTACCAGCTGCAGCAATGTGCAATCAAAACCACAGTGAAGTCTATAATATGCTGCGCTTGGTATGTGAAGTGAAGGAATAAGTAAATAAATGACTGTGTTACCTGTAAAACAACTGTGTATCATATATTAATAATAATAATATTTACAGCCCACAGTCACTTATTAATATATGATACACAGTTGAGTCGGCTTCCCGGCCAATCAGAAAGCCAGGCAGTGAGTAATGATCCGCCTCCCAGATTCCTGATTGTCCGGGAATCTGACTCGATGCTGATTGGCTGGGAAGCCGACTTTCCAGCCAATCAGCATCGAGCCGGCTTCCTGGCCAATCAGGAAGCCGGGGGGCGGGTCATTACTCGCTGTCCAGCTTCCTGATCGTACAGGAAGCTGGCTCCATGTTCCCCTACGGCACTGCCGGTCAGAGGAAATCTTCCTCTGACCGGAAGTTCAGGTATTGAGGAATGTATGGGAGCATTTGGACGAGTACCCGCCTAAATACTCGGTATCAGCACCAATACCGATACTAGTATCAGTATTGGTGCATCCCTACTGAAAAATATTCAGCATATCCGATGCATTTCTGGCGGCATCAGGCAACTTGTCTCCCTCTGTATATTATGGTTCTATCGGCAAGCCTCTATGTCACTTTTACACTCTGTAGTAAAGTAGAGGCTGGCAGATGGAACCTTAATATACTGCAGGGGACCAAGCGTTCCCGGAAGAGTGTTGGATGCTGAAGAATCTTTAGCTGCCGTAGTTCACATGGAATGCAAATTCTGTGGCTGAGTCATCAGGCAGTATTAGGTAGTGGGTGTTTAGTTGCGAAATAGAGCCAATCAAGTTTTACCTGGTGAAAGAAAGTAATATTAGGCTGCCAACAAGTGAGATGGGAGACTTTTATGGCATTATAAGAAGAGTTTGAGTGGCCACAAAGCTAGATCTTTGGTAAGTTTTTAAACACAATCTTGCTGTCATATTAAAGATAAAGCTTAATCTGCTTATTGTTTGCCTTCCCTGGTTTGTCCTTCAACACCAACCAATCAACAAGGTTTCAAAGAAAACCTTTCCGTTTTCATTGCATATGTTATCTAGATCCAGTGCACTGGGTCTCTGTGCTTCTACAATGCAGGTAGATCCTTGCTGGTGGAAGGGTCTGGCAAGGTACTGTACATAGCTTCCTGAAAACATCATCGCACCCTGCCTCAGTACTCCACTCAAGAACCCTAAGCCCGGATGCAAGTAGTGGGCTGGGTGTTGGGAGGAGCTATGTAAATATCAAAATGTCTTGATACATGGATACCAGTCTGGAAGAGAGGACGATTTTTTAGGCCGGCTGCATTTGCGTGAAGTCTTTCCTAGTTAATACCCATATGAGATCTTAAGCCTACATTAGTAAAAAGAACTAGAATCCAATAAATGAAAGGGGCGGGCCAGGGACATTAGGCTAGAGAGGAAAGTGCTAGTTGTTGATTGGCATCCTCCAGCCAGGAAATGAGGCGGGATCTATCTGACCTGCTGCAGCTTTTGATGCACGTTGTGAGGAGCTCACAGTGTGCAGTGAAATCAGAGCAAGCAATTTCAGTCCAGGAGAGGAACTGACACAACCGTGCAAGACTGAAGGGAAGGCTGGAGTTCAGCTTTAATATGACATTAAACCGTGCCTGTATTCTCGTGAATATAAGCGTAATTTACAGAGTAGGGTGATTACATCTGGTGTAATCCAAACTAAACAAGGTGGACTATTCCGCATTGACATATGTCTTTTTGTATGCCAACTTTAAAAAATTATTTTCATTTAAAAAAAATATATTTTTGCCTTCTTTAAACTTTTTCCGTCACCATCGGTCTTCCAAATTGTATTCTGCTTGAAATGATTGTGCTTAATTCGCCTAATCTACCCCTACTTACCATGGTGCCAACTTTTCTGGCTACATCAATCTCAGACCGTTAATCAGCCTCCGGAAACTCTCTTCTCCCTCATATCACTTTATCAGTACGACCTTTAAAGTGGAATATTCTTTTCATCAGCAACTTCCTAAACCTCAACAAAAAGTGTTGGAGAAACTTCACGCTGAATCCCAGAAGAGAGTTCCTTATTGCTTATTCAGAGCAAGAAACCAAAGGCTCAATCCACCCCCAGCGCTGGAAGTTCTAAATCCGGTCAAACACGACAGACAAAATGAAAGAAAGGAAATTTCATATCGATGACCCGAAAAAACAATATAAAACTGATCTTTGGATATTTGATTTACTGAAAGACACAATACCAATAAAGTGTGTGTTATTCCTTGCCTTTTGTTTTTTATTAGGTGTGAATGAGAAAGCCTCCTAACCTAACACTGAGGATGTAATGTGATTGCAATAGACTCAATTCACAAAGCTTTAGCACAGGAAGAGGGCTCTCTAAGTTAGCCATGTGACTGTAATTTTCAAATCTCATAGGATTTACCAGAAAATAAATTTTCTTTGAAAAATATATTAATCCTGGTGTGCTAATAGGATCAACCAAACCCAACCAATCATAGTAGCTATGAGTAGCTACTAGGATGAACCTAACCCAACCAATTCTAGCAGCTACGAGTAGCTTCAAGGATCAACCTAAGCCAACCAATCCAAGTAGCTATGAGTAGCTACAAGGATCAACCTGACCCAACTAATCCTAGTAGATACTAGGAATAACCTAACTCAACCAATCCTAGTAGCTACTAGGATCAACCTAACCCAACAAATTCTAGTAGCTATTAGTAGGTACTAGGATCAATCTAACCCAAGCAATCCTAGCAGCTATGAGTAGCTACTAGGATATACCTAAGCCAACCAATTCTACTAGGTGTGAGTAGCTACAAGGATCAACCTAACCCAACTAATCCTAGTAACTACTAGGATTAGTAACTTAACCCAACCAAATCTAGTAGCTATGAGTAGCTAATGGGATCAACCTAACCCAGCCAATTCTAATAGCTATTAGTAGATAATGGGATCAACCTAATCCAACCAATCCTAGTAGCTATTAGTCTATTAGTAGCTACTGGGATCAACCTAACCCAGCCAATTCTAGTAGCTACGAGCAGGGCTGGATTTCCCACAAGGCCAACCAAGGCCCGGCCTTGGGGCAGCAGGAAGTAGAGGGGCAGCAGGGGTGTGGAATTCCTATCTCCTGATGCCTGGGACATGCAGTTCAGGGTGCCGGGCGGCGTTTTTTTCTACATTTAGCCCTGTTTTGGGAAAGCAGAGCTGAATGTACAGTGGGGAAGCCGCCGCTTGTTTTGTACAAGTGATCCCGGCAATGTCGACGAGATCACTTGTATGCAGCCTGCAGGTCTGCCATTCTCCATGAGCGGGGAGGGGTTTGATGGGTAGGGGGCGCATTGAGGAACCTGGCGTTGTGGCAGCAGAGAGAGTAAATCTGGCCCTGACTACGAGTAGCTACTAGGATCAACCTAACCCAACCAAATCTAGCAGCTATGAGTAGCTACTAGGATCAACCTAACCCAACCAATTCTAGTAGCTATTAGCAGCTACTAGGATCAACCTAACACAACCCAATTCAACTATCCCTGCAAGTCATGAGTACCATTTTGTAATCATTACACTTGTGTAATGAATAAGACAAAGCAAAGCCTACATGGCATTTTAAAATACACATGGATAATGTATTCTGGAAATGAAGGCATCTACAGGCATTATCCAAAGTAATATATTGATGATGCTTTCATTTTCAGAGGGGCAAAGGAGAGTGAGCACTTCACATCCATCTGTGTGCATTAATAATCGACAATGGCGATTTAATAAGACCTGATCTCAGGTAGCGCTGGGGGTAATTGTGGAAGTTGGGTTGTGTGCAGTAATATTTGAAGCTTATTGTCGATGTAAGAGCAAGTTCAGCAGGATGTGAGCTGGGAGTCCATCTGTGTTTCAATGCTGTACTCTGCAATCTGTTTTGACAGTGACCCAAGACACAGCAGTCCCCAATGCACAGAGGAGAATACATTTACATGCTGCTCGGGGCTACAGCTAGATCTCCTGAGATATGACTTAACATCTATTGACTGGAGAATAATAACATAGACTTACTCAAACTGAAAGCTGCATAGGCTGGAAAAGGAGTGTGAAGTGCCAGTAGATGGTTTAGAAATGTAGAACTTTACTGCCAATAATGGTGAAAAAATATACCAAAATGAGATCGTTTCTCAGCGGCCCTTTAGTTTTATTTCAGCAACAATCTTCCCATAAGATAATATGTGCATTTAACAAGATTTAACAATGACGCTGTGTGGCTTAGCCACCAGTCAACCAGTGACAATGTGTGTTTCAGTCATGATTCAATCAATCACGCTGTGCAGTTCTGCCACCAGTCAACCAATGACACTGTGGAGCTCAGCCACCAGTCAACCAATGACAATGTGCGGCTCAGCCACAAGTAGACCAATGATGCTCTGGGGCTCAGCCACCAGTCAACGAATTACACTGTGGTACTCAGCCTCCACTCAGCCAATGATTCCGTGGGGCTCAGCCACCAGTTAATGAATGACACTGTGGGGCTCAGCCACTAGTCAACCAACGATGCTGTGTGTCCCAGCCACCAGTCAACCAATAATGCTGTGTGGCTTAGCCACCAGTCAACCAATGATAATGTGCGGCTCAGCCACTAGTCAACAAACGAAGCTGTGCGGCTTAGCCACCAGTCAACCAGTGACAATGTGTGTTTCAGTCATGATTCAACCAATCACGCAGTGCAGTTCTGCCACTAGTCAACCAATGACACTGTGGGGCTCAGCCACCAGTCAACGAATGACACTGCGGGGCTCAGCCATCAGCCTACCAATAACGCTTTGCAGGTGTCATTGTTGGTAGGACGAAGGCAGAGGTTTGGTGGATGAACTGCTTGGGTTCAGATTGAACTCATGGTTGACCCAAACCCCAGGCTCATCCATATTGCAGGGTCTCTGGATGTCTCTGCAGATGCTTTGGGGCTCAGCCACCAGTCAACGAATTACACTGTGGTACTCAGCCTCCACTCAGCCAATGATTCCGTGGGGCTCAGCCACCAGTTAATGAATGACACTGTGGGGCTCAGCCACTAGTCAACCAACGATGCTGTGTGTCCCAGCCACCAGTCAACCAATAATGCTGTGTGGCTTAGCCACCAGTCAACCAATGATAATGTGCGGCTCAGCCACTAGTCAACAAACGAAGCTGTGCGGCTTAGCCAATAGTCAACCAATGACACTGTGGGGCTCAACCACCAGTCAACGAATGACACTGCGGGGCTCAGCCATCAGCCTACCAATAACGCTTTGCAGGTGTCATTGTTGGTAGGACGAAGGCAGAGGTTTGGTGGATGAACTGCTTGGGTTCAGATTGAACTCATGGTTGACCCAAACCCCAGGCTCATCCATATTGCAGGGTCTCTGGATGTCTCTGCAGATGCACAATTTACACAGATCATTTACATAGCATTTGCTTGTGTTGAGCAACACCTGACGTTATGCATATAGTACAGTCAATGACCTCATCTGTATTGTCAAACAGGAAAAAACAATCAGAAACTATGTGGAATTATAACAAATGTACAAACTGAGATCAAGTTTAGTAAATGAAGGCTTAAAATAAACCTAACCCGGGTTAACACATAACAACTGATAGCAGGGTTGTATTGCAGCTACTGTGTGTTATTATTTCAGTGAATTCCTAATTCATGTGTACACAACATACCTGGCTGCCAAAGTAAAACCAACCAAAATGTTAAAATATATGATTTTAACATCAGACGTTATTACCAGTAATTATCAATATATACATAATAAACTTTTATATTTTTATTTTTATTCTCTAATGAGTTATATTTCCTTTGGGAAGTTATATAATAGATACCTTTCCATACTTTTCACACAGGTCATTGTCATTCTATAGTTAGCTATAGCCAGTGGGAAGCTGGACATTCTGTCACATGGGGCAAAGGCTCAGAGTTGCCCCCCTGAGTGGGTGGGTGGATAGAGGGACACTGGGGATAACAATCTGCTGTTTAGATTTTCTGCTAATTTTCATCTAATTGTCTTTTTTCCAGTTTGCAAAGTGGGGAGCTATGTGGTACACCCTAACCTTTATGTGTGTGCCAGAACACTTATCTTTACCAATGTCCCAAGCAGTGTGCCAGGACCTCACACCATCTGGCTTCTAGCAAATATGTGCAGTACCCTGGTTGCTAGATAACCTGCATGGTGTCACCTGAGCCTTAGTGACAGGGCCATATGACCAGCAATGGCAGACCTTTAATAGCACAGCAACCACTTTTCTGTAGAGGTTGGAAAGCAGATCTTGCTCTTAAAGTGTACATTTTAGATTGTATGTATGGGGCACCAGACCTAAAACATTCTCCCCTGCAGACATCCCAGGCAGTTGGGAGCAATATAAAGCCAATGGGACAAGTTCTTTGATGGAGGCAAATGCCATTCACAAATGGAATGCAGGTGTTATGGCTGACCTTTTACTTAAATTGTTTTGGAAAAGTTAATGCACAAAATCTGAAGGGTTGGGAAATAAAGGGACTCTCCCTAATAGCAACACGGACAGCAGGAAAAGTTTGACAGATATTCTAACTCAGTGTCACTGAGGCAAGATGTAAAGGAAATACCATCCAGGCAGAACACAACAATAAAATCCCATGTTTAGTTGTAGCCCTTTCCAACTCTATATAAAAACATTTTAGCTGTAGTTTTACCTTAATTAAAAACACAGGATTTTTGTGCTTACCAGAAAATAAATTTGTTGAAGTTTATTAAGGGACACAGGATTCAGCTATTCAAAGACAACTGGGTTATAATGCCATCTTCCAGAAGCACTGGACACTGACAAACAAAAAAGCTTTTGGCCAGTCAAGTATAGGCTTTCTTAATCCCATCATGCTTTACGTTTGTAGAAAAGCAGTGTTAGGAATAGATTACAAGCAGAAGAGTGGACATGTACCTATGATTAATGAACTCCAAGAAATCGATTTTACAGTATGTGCAATAATAATATTTTCCTTCTCATTCATTAAGGGACACAGGATTCAGGTATTCTGGAGACAATTGGAACTTCCAAAAGCAGTGCAACAGTCACAAAACACTAACAGGCCTTAACAACAAAACAGTAAAACGTAGGGCAGCCTGCAGCTCAAAGAGCTACCTGAAGGGCCTTTTGCTTGAAGCTTGCATCATATAAGGCCTAAACATTCACCTAGAAAAACTTAGAAAACGCGTGACCAAAAGACATCCAGTGCTGTAAGTCTTCCTCTCCTGACCGTGTCCGACCTCTGATCAGTGGGGAATCTAGACATTCTGTCACCCGTGGCAAAAGCTTTAGAGTTTCTGCGCCCCCCAAGAGAGAAGTGGCACCCCTCCTAAAGTGGCACCCAGGGCCTATGTCCCCCAGTCCCCCTTAGCTTCAGCCCTGGCTATGACACATTAAACAGTATGTATAGACAAAACCTCTTTAATGTTGGATACAAGAGGAAAGGTATAAATCCCCCATCATTTAATTTTTTGCTGTCGGTATCCCATTGAGGTGACTTCCCTTCACTTAATTTCCTGCCCTGGAGATGCAACAGGAAATTTAAGGATTATATCTCTACAAAGTGAGGGGAGATCCACTCATAGTCAGGTATCACCTCAACAAGTGACCCCCCATTTGAGGATTTACCGAAACCTGGTGACAACTACAACATTTCCCACCACTGAGGTTGGAATCTTGGTCAGGCTTTTATTGCCTGCTAGGAAGATTCCCCTCTCTACGTACTAGCCTTGGTGACCATTGTCCCAGTGACAGTGATCACCAAAGCTAGTAGAGAGGGCGAATCTCCTAGCAGGCAATAAAAGCTTGACAGAGGTTTCAAGCCTTGCCCACTTAATCCAAAACTAAAAAAAAAGGCTATACACACACACACACACACACACACACACACACACACATAT
>NW_017308747.1:25603-52332 GCF_000935625.1 Nanorana parkeri | reverse complement strand
ATATATATATTGTTCTCTCTCTCTATATAAAGCACACAGAGAAAAAGAAACGGCCAGGACTGGGAACCAATCAGTTGTGCTACATGCAAATTTGACAGGAGGAGAGAGCATGGTGAGCAGAGAGATGACCCCATCAGTCTCCTGCAGCATCTCACTGTCCAATCAGAAGCGTGGAGAGAAGACACCACTGTATCCCTTATACAGTCCAAAATTGTAACAGAAGAAGTGGCGTCATCCACCTGGCTGTGCTGTGTAAATCTAAGGACTGAATGGACAGGAATACAAATCTTTTGGCAGGTAAAACAGCTATGGTATATGGATTTAATCTGTGTATTTCACTGTTTGCCTGGCGTACAGAACATGTGTAAATGTTGATAAGTAATACAGTATATGTCTGTAATCAATGTAATATAATTCTGAGATCAAAGTCAATGCTGTTCATCACGTGTTCCGATGCGGCACAGCAGCAAGAAAACTGGGCACGTACGTTGTAAACTTCACGGAATTGGAGGGGTGAGTCACCTGTATATTCAGTTCTCTTTGTGCCAGAATAATGTTCCGCATTAGTTATTAAAGAGCAATGAATAGAAAGTTGAAATACTGTAACTGTGCCAGTGTCTACAGAGCCAAACCAAACCTCATTACTCACAGGATCAGCCCAGAACGTGTAGAAAGGTCACATAGGACGGGTCTTGGGGCAATATATAAAAAGGTCTCCACATTTTTACAGTTAATTTTTTTTTAGTAGTTCCAGCCTGACTAGAAAAGCCTGTCCCTTAGCAGCATGTTGTAGAGAAGGACCTTTGCTCTCTGTGTGAAAACAGTGGTCTCTCGGCAGAGGTCCAACACACCCCCTGCTGAGTTAGAACTAGAGTTCTCCAATCAGCAAGGAACATGCGCTTTGCAGATTTCCCTGCTACTCTGTAATCAGAAATGCTTATTCTCCCATGGAAAGCTATAGGTCTGACTCAACAGGCTTTTAAACACCATGTGCAGAGACTTGCATATTTCTGTATCTGATGCACCCTGACTGAATCCCAACTGAACCCTGACTGAATCCCAACTGAACCACAGCTGAACCGTGACTGAATCCCAACTGAACCCTGGCTGAACCCCAGCTGAACCCTAACTGAACCCCAGCTGAACCCTGACTGAATCCCAACTGAACCCTGGCTGAATCCCAACTGAACCCTGACTGAACCCCAGCTGAACCCTGACTGAACCCCAGCTGAACCCTGACTGAATCCCAACTGAACCCTGGCTGAACCCCAGCTGAACCCTAACTGAACCCCAGCTGAACCCTGACTGAATCCCAACTGAACCCTGACTGAATCCCAACTGAACCCTGACTGAACCCCAGCTGAACCCTGACTGAACCCCAGCTGAACCCTGACTGAATCCCAACTGAACCCTGACTGAATCCCAACTAAACCCTGGCTGAATCCCAACTGAACCCTGACTGAATCCCAACTAAACCCTGGCTGAATCCCAACTAAACCCTGGCTGAATCCCAACTAAACCCTGACTGAATCCCAACTGAACCCTGACTGAACCCCAGCTGAACCATGACTGAACCCTGAGTGAATCCCAACTGTACCCTGACAAAATCCCAACTGAACCCTGACAAAATCCCAACTAAACCCTAACTGAACGCCAGCTGAACCCTCTTTCGTAGAATATTATAGGGGAAAACTATTATATCAGTGAAAACTGCCTTTGTCACTGAGTAGTTATCCCAACTGAACCCTGACTGAATCTCAATTGAACCCTGACTAATCTGAATCCCAACCGAACCCTCAGGGAACTCTTTCAGAGACTGACCAATATAAGGGAAAACAATTATATTAGTGAAAACTGCCTTTTGCCACTGAACAGCGACTCAAAGGTGGAGTTACTCTCTGATGAAGTAAAGTAGAGATGTATTTATCTTCTGAAGGTTATTGTATCTCACGCTGGGCTCATTATTCATTCACTGAGTGACACCGGCAAATGTCATAAAACACTGAGAAGGAAACTGGAGCAGCAGTTATAGGTGGCACTAAACATATTTATTGGTCTGTATTTATTTGAGGGGAGTGCAAATCACCGGGGAAGAATCAATTTCATGTCACAATGCTGGATGGAGTATCGACTAAAGGCTAAAAGTTTAAAAAGCAACAGTTTTAGAGAAAACATTGTTTTCCTGGTAAGAAACCAGATACACCACTATGGAGTCCAAAGAATGGCCGTGTCATAAATGAAACTACAGTCAATCCACTTGCACTGAAAAGTGAACTTGCCTGCTCACTTAAATAAAAAAGCAGCTTGCCAGATGCACTAAGACAGGGGCCGGCAACCTCGGCACTTCAGCCGCGGTGAAACTACAAATCTCAACATGCCTATGCCTCTGGGAGTCATGCCTGTGGCTGTCAGTCTTGCAATGCCTCATGGGATTTGTAGTTCCACACAGCTGGAATGCCGGGGGTTGCCCACCCCTGTACGAAGAGGTCAAACCCCCTCTTCAAATTCAAGACTAATCCACTCTAGCAGCACACAAACCAACATCGTCTGACGTCATCACTGCTTGCTCCACCGCCGGAGCAAGCATCGGTGACATGGGGCACTATTGGTTTACTGTTTGTAATATTGGATATTTATTCTCTTATTATTTTAGATGTTTTTTAATTTTTAATAACTGATCGAGTCTTCTTATTATCTTATCAGACAAGATCTTATTCTTATTGTCTTATCCTATTCTTATTATTTTATTGGATAATAGTATCTTATTCTATTCTTATTATCTTATTGGATAATAGTATCTTATTCTTATTCTATTCTTATTATCTTATTGGATAATGTTTTATTCTTGTATTCGTATCCTATTCTTATTATCTTTTTGGATAATAGTATCTTATTCTATTCTTATAATTTTATTGGATAATATCCTATTCTTACTATCTTATTATTAGATAATATCTTATTTTTATATTCTTATCCTATTCTTATTATCATATTAGATAATATCTTATTCTTATATTCCTATCCTATTCTTGTTATCATATTGGATAATATCTTATTCTTATATTATTATTCTCATCCTATTCTTATTATCTTATTAGATAATATTTTATTTTTATATTCTTATCCTATTCTTATTATCCTATTGGATAATATTTTATTCTTATATTATTATTCTCATCCTATTCTTATTATCTTATCAGATATCTTATTCTTATATTCTTATTCTTATACTGTTCTATTTATCTTTTTTGGATAATATCTTATTCTTATATTATTATTCTCATCCTATTCTTATTATATTGGAGCCTTCTTATTATCTTCTACTTGCCCTTTGATGGAGGAGGATTGAACAGTGGTGTCCTGATGTACTGCTGGAACAGAGAAGGATCTCAGCCTTGCTTTGATATTTGCGGTGACCAGATGAGGGTGATTTCAAACTGGATACATAGTAATAGAGTGATATCTGGATGTCCTGAATGGGTCACCTTATGTGCCGTTTGACCTCTTGGTACATACGAGATCTCACTCTCTAGTCTCTGGAAAGCTGCTGTCTCATTAAAGGGTAGAGGCAAGTTCACTTTTCAGTGCAAGCGGATTATTTGGCATTTATGCAGAGACTGTTCTTTGGACTCTACAGTGGTGCATCTGGTTCACCAGGAAAATAATGTTTACTAGATATGTTGTGTATTTATCATCTAATTCACGTGCTGCTATATTGTATTTATCTTGAATTTCAAGCAAAGGTTCATTGATTTTTGACTCTGACTCTGAAGTCAGTCATCTGTAATTTAAAGGGTCATTTCATTTATAACTAGATTTCTGTTACGGGTCGGCAGGTTGAATCATATGGCTCAAAGATCACACGTGCTGAGAGTGGCAATTAGTCGAGGTGTTATGGATGCATATTTATTTCTTAAAAGCTGAACTCCTCCAGATGCAAAAATGTTTATTGAAATATGTTCCGCAATAGCCACAAAACATATGAATCTACTTTGTGTGCACCAAACTTAGATGTCACCTTGTAAAATTAGCAGCAGGAGCACCAAGTCCACCCACTACAGGCTGCCTGCAGAAAGTTAAAGCACAATGTGAGAGTGGGGCGGGAGGGGTTGCACAGGTGCACAACATTCTGCACTCACAGTATGTCCTCAGTCTTCTGGGTTAAATGAGTAGTAGCGGTAGCTGAGTGATTTAATTGCCCTTGTAGCCCTACACTGGAATACGGTTGCCACCTGTCCAGTTTTTACCAGGACAGTCCGGTTTTGGAGTCTTGTGTCTGGATGTCCAGCGAGTGGGCACCCGGACACAAAACACTTAGTGTTGACACCGGCACTCTACATTTTCTGACAGATGCTGCTGCCGAGGTCCTCAGCAAGCGCAATCTCGGGGCAGCCACACCGGCCTTTTTGTTTACAGACGACTGCAGCTCAGAGGAAGAGCTAGTTTCAGGTAGATGCGGCTGCCCAAGATCGCGCTTGCTGGGGACCTCGGCAACTGCCTCTGTCATTGCCTTCTCCTCCTCCGGCTCACTGACATCGTGCTGCTCTCCTGTGGACCACCATAGCCCAGACAGCCCACCTGGGGGTCACACAGCCCACGTGAGAGTCGTACAGCCCACCTGAGAGTCTCATAGCCCACCTGAGAGTTGCATAGCCCACATGAGAGGCGCACAGCTCACCCGAGAGTCACACAGCACACCCGGAAGTCACACATCCCTCCCGAGAGCACAGCCCATCTGAGAGCCTGCACATCCATCAGGCCACCACTCGACCTCGAGACATCAGGGCACCAACCCAGAACAACACAGAGTATGTAGATTCATATTATTTTGTATTGCTTAATAATGTATTGCTGTAGTCCTCTATAGCTGGTCTCCTTACTCCCTCCCCTCGCTGCCTCTCCTCACTCCTCTATATTCTCCCAAAAAAAAAACAATTGCCGCGTGCGGCGCTGGAGTGTTCGGGTTTCCCTTGAAGAAAAAGTGGCAACCCTAGACTGGAACCATAGCTGCTCAAAGCAACTAAGAGGTATTTTTGGCAGCACCTTGACTAAGAACCGTATTGTTTCTGCATTCTTGATTTCAGAGACAGTCTCTGACACAACCTTTGCCTCTCTCATCGCAGTTCAGCACTCCTTCCCCATGGGTCGGTTTAGCAGAATCTCTTTAAAAGGTGCAATTGAAAAGGAAGTCATGAAATGATTTCATGTCTTGTTTCATGCAATGGAACATTCTGAACTATTGATATGGATACAGTCAATACAGTTGGCTCCAGATGACACGGCCTCTCCTTTCTCTTAACGTCAAGTCAGAGGTTAATTATTATCTCTTGTTATGTGTCACAGCAAAGCCTTTATTTATGGCGACAGGCCATCGACCACTCATTTCTGAATGACATAACGTTGCCATGGCTGTATAGCTTCACTGAAAAGGTTTTTATTTTTAAGCCTTACTCCAGTCATTATTTTTCTACTTTTGGATACAGTATTGAAGAGTTAAGGTTTTATGTTTCTCTGTGACCCACATTGAGAATAGGCATGTTGGAAATAAGCGCTGGACCCAAAGGTAGAAGAGATAGGGCTTCGAATCCAAATTTTAGAGGCAGCTCTCCTTAACCAGGTTAACCTTGGTTGTCCCTGGAGTGATCTAAAGAATATAAAAAGGACGAGAGCGCCACAGATCTAATATAAGTCCAGTAGCTATTTATTGCACATGACAAGAAGTCAGAAGGTAAAGCCAATGCATTTTGGGGGCTCAAAACTTCCCCTTCATCGGCGGTGAGAAACAAAATGACATAAAAAAAAGATTTTAAAACATATTTTAAAATGTCCTATTATATAATCTAAATACTATATAAAATGTATATACCAATCAGCCATAACATTATGACCGCATGACTAATATTTTTTTTTTTTTTTTTTAGCAACAAAGTTTTTTTTTAAAATCATGATACCCTGAGGTTGTTGCGGCGTGACCTATTTTCTAAGTCGTCCAATTTTTCAGAAATCGTAAGAATTTTATGTGAGGCGGCTTTTAAATAACTGTCGTGATCAGTCATGCCACATTCTAGAGTATCAATGCGCTGTTCAGCAGTATTCAGCCTTTTGTGCTGTGATTCCAGGGCAGTGGATATATTTCCCAAGTGAAGTTTAATGGCCTCAGCAACTATGAGAGAGATGTCATTTTTCAGCTGGGATGCTACTTCAGAGGCCAGTTTTGCATAATCAATTGAGCAGGATGACTGTGCCTGAGAGATTTGCATCTCACCTGATCAGTCATCTGAGGCACTGTGTTCCGTCCTGTCAGCTTTGTCAGCCAGCGCCATCTTGGCTGCAGTACTCTCTCCCTCCATCTGATCTGACAGAGATCGCCGGGCCGCCTGAGAACGGGAGACGAATTTGTCCATGGCAGGCAGTGCTGGTGAGTGATCCGGTCGGCAGTAAGGAATCATGTGAAAGGGGGGTTAAGAGGCTTTTTCTGTTGTGTGGCGGGACCGAACGAACGGGGATGCCGTTAACTCATCAGGCGCCGGAACCGGAAGTCCACGACTAATATTGAGAAGGTCCTTCTCTTGCCGCCAAAACAACCCTGATCCTTCCAGGCATGGACACAGTGGCGTAACAATCACCATAGCGACCCAGGCGGCCGCTATGGGGCCCGAGGCACGGCGGGGCCCAGCCAGGACATCTCCCTGATGCCATGCGGGCTGCCTGGGTCGCTATGGCATCTTGCTCGGACAGCCAGGCTGCTGGCTGTCACTGGCGGCTGTGAGGAAGAACGCTCCGTTCCTTCTCACAGCCGCTGCTGAGTTGGTGACAACCAGCAGCTTCGCAGGAGGTGGCTGGGCCCGTCATCGGCAGTGATCGAGGGGGCGGGGGCCCGGCGATCGAGGGGCGGGGCCCGGCGATCGAGGGGTGGGGCCCAGCGATCGAGGAGCCGGGGCCCAGTGACGGAGGAGTCGATCGTGGAGGAGAAGGAGGCGGACAGAGGATCAGGGCTGAAACTTAAGAGGGCTTGACCGCCCGCCTGAGACCCTGCAGAGCCTACCATAGAGAGTCTATGGTGGGCTCTGCAGGGTCACCCTTAGGTGGGCTGTTTGGGTTATCAGGTGGGCGTAACTAGAAATCACAGGGCCCCATACAAAATTTTGCTATGGGGCCCTGTGATTTCTGGTTACGCCCCTGCATGGACACCACTAAACCTCTGAAGGTATGCTGTGGTATCTGGCACCAAGCCGTCAGTAGCAGATCCTTTAAGTCCTGAAAGTTGCAAATTGTGGACTCCATGAATCGGACTGTTTTTTCCCAGTACATCCTACAGATGATCGATTGGATTGAGATCTGGGGAATTTGGAGGCCAAGTCAACACTTCAAGATCAATGTTGTGTTCCACAAACCATTCTTGAACCATTTTTGCAGTGTGGCAGCGAGCCTTATCCTGCTGAAAGAGGCCACTGCTATCAGGGAATGCCATTTCCATGGAAGGGTGTACTTGGTCAATGTTTAGGTAGGTGGTACGTATTAAAGGTCTATACACATGAGTGTCAGGACTTAAGGTTTTCTAGCAAAACATTGCCCAAAGCATCACATTGCCTCCACCGGCTTGCCTTCTTCCCATAGTGCATCCTGGTGCCATCTCTTCCCCAGGTAAGGGACACACACACCCACTGCCTTCTACATGATGTAAAAGAAGATGTGATTCATCAGACCAGGCCACCTTCTTCCATTGCTCTGTGGTTCAGTTCTGATGCACACGTGCCCACTGTAGATGCTTTTGGAGACAGGGGTCAGCATGTGCAACTTGACCAATCTGCAGTTACGCAGCCGTATATGCAACAAAATGCGATCCACTGTGTGCTCAGACATCTTTCTATCAGAACCAGCATTAACTTTTTCAGCAATTTTGAGCTACAGTAGCTCTTGTATTGGATCAGACTACACGGGCCAACCTTCACTCCCCACGTGCATCAATGAGCCTTGGACACCCATGACTCTGTTTCTGGTTCAACAGTTTTTATTCCTTGGACCACTTTTGGTAGGTTCTGACCACTGCAGACCGGGAACATCCCACAAAAGCTGCAGTTTTGGAGTTGCTCTGACCCAGTCGTCTAGCCATCACAATGTGGCCCTAGTCAAAGTCGCTCAAATCCTTACGCTTGCCTGTTTTTTCTGCTTCCAAAACATCAACTTCAGGGACAAAATGTTCACTTGCTGCCTAATATAGCCCACCCAATACCAGGTGCCATTGTAACCAGATAATCAATGTTATTCACTTCACTTCATTCAGTGGTCAGAATGTTATGGCTGACTGGTGTATATGCCACCAAAACAGCAAATTAGACATAAGATATAATAGAATAATAGAAATAACTAATAATAAAATAATAATATTAATTCCAATCGATGTAGAGTATGTAACAATTACATAATGTACTGCAGTATAGTTATATTATCTGAGAAATAATCACTAAAAGGTATAAATAAAATTATTGGTGACCCCCACAGGGGAGATTCTGCCTTACTTCCTTTCCCTGTGATACCAATAGAAGAAATGGGGGTGGGGGGAATGGTTGTCACCAGCACAGGAAGGAACAGATAGCAAAAAGACATAATCAGAAGTTCTAACTCTTCCCCACTCACTTGCAAAATGTGACTTTCTCTATTTTCTTGTTGGCGAGATATTCCATCACTTCCTGTTCTGACAGGAAGTGAAAGGAAGCACCAGTACTAGGGACATAGAAGGCAATAAAAACTTGATCGAGACTCTAATGCTTTCTTGCTTGATCCAAAATTAAATAAAACTTTTTTTCTTGGAGTTGGGCTTTCTGCTTGAGGGGCAATAGGAATGAGCTTCGGGCTTGCGTCGACCATAAATTTGACCTGTGCCCAAGGTGCTTACAATTCACTTAATAAGTGAACAATTTAGCCAGTTCACCCGCTGAACCTCCATCTGTACCCTGGCAAGCAATGACGCATTGCTTGCTAGGATGCTAGCAGTTGGACCCGACACGGTCATTGGATGCTCGGACGCCGACAAGCACACCAAAATAAGCTGTGGCTCCACTAGCCTCCAAGCGAGCAATGACAGGGTCACACAGCCTAATCGGTGGCCGTGGGTCTTATTCGCTTGGACGTTACCGGGATTTCCGTAATCCGTAACCAGGATTTCTGGCTGGGTTTGCCGTATGGCGTTGAACCTAGGCCAATCAACTCATCACCAGTGGGCAATAGGTGGACTGTAATGAATACAAAGGTTTTCCAGGGTGATAGAACTTTCTTTCAACTAGTCAACTATTCTGGGCTGCAGAAGAATTAGTCTTATTTACATAAAGAACAGTAAACCTTTTATAATTTATAGAACCACAAAGCACCCATTAGAGGACAGCTACTACACTATCAGTTGGATCTCAGATCATACATGGCTCCGAGGAGCTTGACAATGCTCACATATTATATCTCCACAGCTCCCAACGGCATTGTGACCACAGGACTCTGTTTACAGCCAATCGATCCCACACCCACAGTCCCTTTATCTCAGATCAAAGCTCAAAGTTTAATACAAGTACTCCTAATACTGTCCGGTTTAGTAATTCATTTAGTGCCAACTGTCCCTTATTAGGAACCAAATCCTTCTGTCCCTCTTTCCTCCTCATTTATCCCTCTTTTTGGTTTGACATATAGATATCTACGATAAGGTTCTATTTCAGTACCAAAAGGGTTATTCTGCTCTAAAACATTCATCTCATCTCTTAATTATTTTGTATAGTACTTAGAAATCCGGTATAAGGGCAGGTTCACACCATTTTCCGGACCAGATCTGTGTTTTCCACACATTAAATGGAGAACATGCAAACTCTTTTGCAAATAGTGACCTGGCTATGGTTTGAACCAAGCACCCCCAGTTCCTCAGGCTGCTTACAATCTAAGATCCCTATCTGACATACTAGGGCCAATTTAGACAGCAGCCAATTAACCTACCAGCATGTCTTTGGCATGTGGAAATGGTGCAGGAGTAAAAGTGCTGCAAGGCAAAAGCAAAAGCGCTAACCACGATGCCACTGTGTGCTATAGTATTCCACTTGGCTCCTTTCCCAGAAGCTGAATAAAGGCTTATGTAGGGTGCTGATGAGAGGGGTGGAGAAGCTGGGCCACCATAGACAGTACCCAGACACTCCTAGAAGAGGAGAAGGCTTTGATTTGCAAGGGAGGAGGAGGCCGTGCTAGCAAATTGAGTGATGTAGTCAGATTTTCTAGCAAATGGTAAGGAAAAACTCGGCACATAAACATTTAAAATGCCTAATTTATCGCTGCTTTGAACTGCATTGGTGACAGGGTCTCTTTATACTCTTAACAACCTGACCAACACAAGTGATGGTCTCTTAGGTCACCCATTGTTTGTAGCTCCATCATTTTCATTTTACGGCTTTGTCTTCTCTGTGTACAGTCGGCTCTCCTGCACAGTATTCGGTTTTGACACAAGATTCTTTTATGATTCTTTGTTTTCCGGGCAGGGAAGGGACAGCGCAAACATGAAAACACTGCCTCTGGCGTGATAGGTGGCTGGATAAGAAAATACCCATAATCCTCATCTGTTATCTGTAACCAGACCAGGAGTAAAAAGGAGTGGCTACGTACAAAATGAACTTAAAAAGACCCTGTCACCAACTCGAAACATGGCGGATACAAGCACAGGAAAAAATAAAGTATATTATATAACATTATTACTTGCAGTGTTTTTCCCTTCCATACAGTATAATATTTTGTATTCACTTGCAATGTGCCATTCCACTTGCTTGCCCCTTTCCTCCATGCACGTCATAGTCCTCTCCTCTTTTGGCACTGCCTACTTACTGTCTGTGCTGGCCTAGCTACTCCGCCACCTCCCTACATATCCTTTTATGCAGCTGCCGTGGGAGGAGCAAAGACTTGAGTGACATCTCTGAGTATGCTGGGGCTGTTGACATCACGTCCACATGTCGGAATTCCCATCACTTTCTGTCTATGTGACACCAGGACAAATAGAGAGAATGAATCTCTTTAAGTAGAAACTCAGACATCAATAAAAACCTGGCAGAGGGTCAAACCCTTCCCTACTTTATCCAAAAACTAAGCCAAAAGGTTTTGGCTATGCATACACTTTAACAGCCATTTCCTCCTCCTATTAACTAGCTTTCCATTGGCTAAAACAAGAACACACATGTGTCCTCAGGCATGAGCGTTTTTGTCTTAGCCAATGAAAAGCTAGTTATGCGAAGATCGAAGACGCCGACACGCAAGTGTGAATGTCTTCTTGCTTACATGTTGTATAGCTTGTGTTGCACTTCTGGCCCACTCGGGTGTCAAGTCTGCAAGTCCCATAGACCCCAGTACTACGTTTGTATATCCTTCTCCCTCTCCTTCAGTCCATGCACAAAACACACAACCCCGGGCTTAATTTTGTGAATGGCCTGGAGGAGAGGGAGATTGAGACATGAACCCAGCACTGGGGCATATTTTAAAAACTGAAATTTTCGTCTACATGCCACCAATGATGTCACCAAGCTCCGCCCCACCTTACAGTGCCAAAGATGGGATTAGTACAGCTCCCGTTGTACATCCAGCCCACTTGAGTGTAAGTACTGCAGGTCTCATAGACCCAGTACTGTTTGAGCCACGGGAAAGCTAGTTATGCCCAAAAAATGGCCGAAGGCGCTGACACGCAAGTGTGACAATCTTCTTACTTACATGTTGGGGATGTATAGCTTGTGCTGCACTTCTGGCCCACTTGGGTGTAAGCGCTGCAGGTCTCATAGACCCCAGCACAATTATGTATCCTCCTTCCTCTCCTCCAGGTCATTCACAAAACACACAACCCGTTTTCATATTGTGAATGGCCTAGAGGAGAGAAAAGCGGAGACACGGCTGCAGTGCTGGGGTCTATGAGACTTGCACCCCAGTGGGCCGGAAAGGCAGCTCAAGCTGAACTTCCCCGGCATGTAAACAAGAAGATTTTCACAATTGAGTGTCGGTGTCTACAGTCATATTTCCTGCCATTTTGTGCATAACTAGCTTTCCATTGGCTGAAACAGCACTGGGTCTATAACACCTGCAATGCTTACTGGGCTGGAAGTACAATGGGAACTGAACTAATCCTGGCTTTGATGCCGGAAGGTGGGGTGAATCTTGGTGACATCGTTGGTGGGCATACAAGCATTTGTTGGCATGCAAATTAGAAATTGTAAAAATTTGTTGAATGTAGAAGAAAGCCTCCATGACAGGCGGTGGTGAAGGGGTGTGTGTCCAGGGCAGGATTTCCCACAATGCCAACCAAGGCCCGGTCTTGGGGCAGCAGGGAGTAGAAGAGGCAGCAGGGGTGTAGAATTCCTATCTCCCGATGCCCGGGACATGCAGTTCTGGGCGCCTGGTGGGTAGTTGTTTTCTACATTTAGCCCTGCTTTGGGCAAGCAGAGCTACATGTAGAGCGGGGAAGCCTCCGCTTGTTTTGTACACGTGATCCCAGCGATGTCACCGTGTCACGGAGATCACTTGTATGCAGCCTGCAGGTCTGCCATTCACCCTGGGTGTGTGGGGGGGTGGGGGGGGATATGGTTTAGGGGGCGCATTGAGCAACCTGGCCTTGGGGCAACAGAGAGAGTAAATCCAGCCTTGTGTGTATGGGTTTTTAGGGAACGGAATATATAGATGCTTGAACGCCGTTAAGTTATAGCTCAGCTAAAACTAACCAGCAACAGCCAAAAACTCTACTCAATGATGTAAAACAAAAGCAAAACAAAAAATCAACTGAAAAGCGTAAATGTAACAATTCACATATTTGGAGGGGCGTCAGATCAACCCTCCGCCTTCCAACTTGCATATCACTACGTTGTTACCGTCAGAACGGACAACCTACAGGACACCCACCATGCCATCCACAGATAAAAGAGACTTGGCGGCTCTACGGCTGGAGACTCGCCAGACCGTTCATCCCGAACGCCATACTCAATTTTCAGCAGGGGCAGCCATTTTGTTTGGAGTCAGGATCTGCCAATTTGAATCAGCTTTCTGCTGTATGATCCGAGAGAGAAGGAGCCAAAACTGCCGTGCTGAACTGGTTGGCCAAGACATTGGGAAATTCTACAGCAAAAGCGACATTTGCGTTGTTTCCGTCTGGTCTTGCTTTACGTGTGGCATGCTTTTAACTCTTTCACTGCCAGAGCAGCCTTTGTATTTTTTAGTAGGGGGCTGAGGTTGGTTGGGGTGAGGTACCTCTAAGGCGGGTCTATCTATAACCCTAGTTGGGGTGGTTTCTTTTTTCTGGTACACGTGTCCTAACCTAGTATTCATTTAGGGGGGAACCTGCCACCCTGTCAACGTATGTTCCCTTTGCACGCATATTAAAATGCATGTTTTAGGAGCTCATTATTAGTTAACCCCCCCCCCTACCCCAAAAACCCCGGAGAATAAAATAGAGGCAGCTGCAATTTTTTTTGTCATGCCAGATTTGCGCAAATGTTTATCAAACCCAAATTTTTTTACTAAAAACTGCATTCAAATCAATTTTCGTGCACACAAACACAACATAATCTCCAAGTTTGGGGGAAAATATAACAGATGAGGTTGCCTGGAGTAAACAGATACCAAACATGTCCAGCCTCAAAAGCGCGTGCGCCTGTGAAACGATGACACTCTTTGGGACTCAAAATTGTCCATAAGCGACAATTTTAAAGACTTTACAAGTCATCAGTTTGGAGTTATCTGAATATAATGGCCTGAGGATAATTGCTCTTGCTCTGGCATGCACGCCGATATGTAACATGTGTGGTGCAAGTGCCATTTTTGTACGTAGGCACACCCAACCCTACCCCACTCGTTTAAGTACATGTGTGTGTGTATGTATGGGCGGGTGGCTTTAAAATTTTACTTTAATGTCATTTTCATTTTTTAAACTTTTTTTCCCCTTTACTTTTGTTGCTATCACATAGGGGGCTAATTGCTAATTTAGGTGACAGGTCTTCTTTAAGGAGACATCAGGAGTCTGTTAGACTGCTAATGTCACCTTTGACCCCTGATGTCACATTCAAGATCACTTGTTACTTCCCTTGTGCTATCTCATAGGGGGCTAATCACCCCCCACCCCATGTGACAGCTATAAACTGATGACCTGTAAATGCTTTTAAAGCATTGCGTATGGACAATTTTCGGGCCCAACGTCTTTCCCCATTTCATGGGCGCATGCAATTTTGAGACTTGACATGTTTGGTATCTATTAACTCAGCACAACCTTATCTTTTTTATTTTACCCCAAAAAAATGGGTATCCTATTGTGTTTATGTGCTTTACTATCAATTTAAATGCATTTTTTTTACTTTGAGATTGATAATGAGTTGTACTAATGTCATATGACATAAAAAATTGCAACTGCCACCACTGTATTCTCCGGGGTCCCTGCTTTCAGAAGATATATAATTGTGGGAGGTTTGAGCAATTTTCAGGCTCCAAATGTGCATTTTAATAGGTGTGCACAAAAAGGGCAAAAATGGTCCTGGCAGGGAAAGGGTTAAAGGAACAGTCCCGAGATGAACAGTCCTGAGATGAACACAAGAGGTGTCTGTCACCGACCCAGAACCAGCCGCAGCTTGAGTGACGTCAGAACTCCCGATCTGCATACATGTTCACGGGAGCTACCGAAGTCAGCCGGCTCACCATGACAGCCAGGCAACTGGCATTTTTAGAAGGAGAGTTCAGCGATGGAAGCCTACATATTTCATGACAGGTGTTCCTTCAAGAGAACCTGTCAACAGATCATTTTTTTTCATCGCCAACCTTCTGATAAGATTATATGTGCAATTTCTGAGTGTCCGGCACGGATTCAGCGCCGGAAGATGAACAAGGCGCCAAGAATTCAATAGACGCAGATAAGAGGGGAGGTTATGGTGAGATTCGGCGGTTTCCAAAGCCAAGGACAGTTCCAGGGATGAAAAGTTTTGACCATTTGAAACCTGGAAGTGTCACTGTGAATTGGAGAAGGTTGGCAACCATCGGAAACAACGGCTTTCTCTGTTAAAGCCCCGCTTAGGCTTAGCAATGAAGTTGCACTGAGCTTACCTACGAGATGCCCAACTGGGGTGCTAAAAGGGTCCTTCGTATTCTTGGTGAAGGCCATGGTGGGGCTCCTGAAGTCATCAAAGTTTCACCAGTAAAATCTCACAGTGGAAGTCTTTAATCCAGTGATTTGAGCGCAGTGTTTGCAGTCTCCAGGTCTACCCAGTGCGAAGGGTTGTGTGCTGAGTTACCTGGCAGGGGAGGAACGGAGGAGGATCTGGGTGTAGACCGAAGCCAGGAAGGAGCTCCAGGTAACACACAAGGTGGACTGTGACTGTCACGTGTACTGGCAGGCACTGGGAGGCTCTGTAATCCTCTGATAGAGAAGGGAGGTGGGAGGAATGAGACAAAGAGCAAACACCGTCCTCACATATGTTTAGACTTCACTGGGACATGGAAGAGTTCATTGTGGGTGGCTTATTTCCACTGTATGTAGCACAGAGGCTGCAATGCAGCTGTAGTAAAGATTCCCAACATTCCGTTCCTGTTATATAATCAGGTACCACACTCTATATCCTAAATGTCATATGCGGCTCACTTGCGGTTTTAAAGAGAACCGGTCACCCACGGGCATCTGTAATAATCTGAATTAGACATGTAAACTGCGGAAAAATTCAGTTCGGTTCGGATGTTTCTATATTTCGGGACTCGGATGCGAAATACAATTCGGGTTTTGGATTCGGGCGAAATCCACATTTTCCAAAGTTTCGGATGAGTTTATGAATATTCGTACCACAGAAAACCATATACAGATATTATTACTAAAGCTGAATCTCCTAGACCCAAATGGCATTCGGGATCCATATTTCTGAATGCCATTCGGGTCTTGGAGATTCGGCTTTAGTAATATATGTATATGGCTCCCAGACCCGAATGGCATTCAGGAGCTCCTGAATGCCATTCGGGTCTTGGAGATTCGGCTTTAGTAATATATGTATATGGCTCCCATGTTGCCGTAACAAAAATTCATGTTCAGACCCATTTTATCATTAAACAGAAAAACACGTCTGATTGGCTAGAAAAGTCACATGGGCCATTCAGTTTAGTTATTGAGTGAAATTCGTATTCGGAAACGGAAATTCGTATTCGGATGCATTGGGATTTGGACATTCGTATGTATCCGAATGTCCGATTTTTGGAAAATTCGTCCGAATTTTGCTTCGGAAGAAAACAAATCGCAAATGTCTAATCTGAATCTCGACTCCTGAATTGTGTCCATTGCGCTAACTTACTAAGAATTATGTTCTTTAAAATTATTATTATTAAAATGTTTCTAAAGGCAATTTTTTTTTATGTTGTGGATAAAGTGTGAAAGGTCAGGATCAGGCAAACTCAGCACTCCAGCTGTTGTGGAACTACAAGTCCCATGAGGCATTGCAAGACACTGAAAGCCACAGACATGACTCCCAGAGGAAGAAGCATGATGGCATTTGTAGTTTCACCACAACTAGGGTGCCATGGTTGCCTACCCCTTGGCTGCTAGGTTAAACGAGAACTATGGGGTCAGTGTTTTTCCCCATAGTTCTCCTTGGGGTAACGGGAGAACACAAACTAGCGTCCTCCCGTTACCCTAAGCTCAGTATACCGCAAGCTGCAGCTCGCGGTATACTGAGACGCCGCAGCCGGAGCGGATCCCGACATCGATGTCGAGATCCGCCCAGCTGCGTGAGTGACAGCTGGCTCTGCCTATCTAGAGGCAGAGCCAGCTGTACCCACCCCCTCCCCCGTCCGTTCCGCCAGTCAGCGCTGGCGGATCGGAGCGGGGAGGGGGGAATCCAGCCCCTCCCCTGTCACAGCAGAGAGCCATGACAGGATCGAGAGGTGAGCGAACGCCGGTATGTGTTCGCTCACCTCCCGATCTACTGAGCCGACCTGTGACAGTCTCATTGTCACAGGTCGGCTAGAACTATGAGGTGAGTGAAAAGCACTCACCTCATAGTTGTCCTTTAAGTTTTTATTTCTTGTCCCACGTGGGGAGATTTACTCTATATATTTGTACTGGGGACTATTGTCAGTGACACAGAAAATTGATAATTTTAGATTTAGAGGTGAGGTTAAATCTTTCAATGGAGACACCTGGTGATAAATGTCTAAGAGGAGAATTCTCCTTTCTTTTGGAGATTCCCTCTAACTTCCTGTTATGTCTCTGGGACAGGAATTGAAGGGAAACCGCCCTAATGGCACAGAAACAGCAACAAAATAAACTGACAGGGGGTTTTACCCTTTCATACTATATATCCAAAATGAAAATGTTTTGGCTATACATACACTATAAAGGAGAATTATGGGGTCACTGTCAGTCATGACTCTCCGCAGTTCTGACTTGAGTGACAAATGGTGTGAACCTGCCCGCAGTTTAAGTGCATTCCAGACCAGACAAAATGAGAAATGCAGTATTTTTCTGGCTTGGTCTGGAACGGACTGCGCTGGTGTGAACAGAGGCCAGAAATAGCATTAGGATGCATTTTGGTTCCGGAAACAATCTGGTCTGGTCTGGAGATGATCTGGATATGGCGTGAATGTGGCCTCAGAGAGGCAGAGCCAGCTGTCAATCAGGCAATGGGGTGGAACCTGACAATATCGCCGGGATCCTCCCCGGCTGCAGCACATCTCTGCAATGGCCCACTAAATGCAGACAAAAGAAACAAAATAAATAATCGTGAGAATGCATTTGTAATTGCAACATTGTCACAGACCTACACGGATCAGAGCTCCGTGCTTGAGGCGTGCCGTCCGTCCATGACATCACGGCCGACTCCTCCCCTTGGCCGCAGCTCCTCCTCAAAACACAGCTGAGCCACTTACTCGATGTTCTATCGTTCTGGAACGTCGAGCGAGAGGCTTTGTGTACAGAGCAGGAGAGAGAGTGTTACAGGCTGATCTGGAGACTGTGAACTGCTACCGCACACCAGGGACTTGGCACTGGACCTACACTGAGGTTGCAACCATCACCCCAATTGCCATCCACAATTACTCTGTACCATCAAGCAAACCGCAAGTAACTGGGAAATTACCCATCTGTTATTCCTACTCAGATACCTGGTTGTGCTGCATTGTGGTTCATGCTTGGCTGACCAATTAATCAAACACCTGTTGTACTACTGCAAGTATTACTTATGCTGAAGTGTGCATTGTGACCTGAAATAGCCAGTGAATATACCTGTTGTTGCACCTCCAGACTGAACCGCATTGCCAACTTGATGAACTGTGATTAGCATAATCATTGCCTACTAGATGAACTGTGTCTAAATTGAATTGCCATTGCTCTGTTGAGATAGTGTGGCAGTAGCTACAACATTGATCTTGCCGTCCGCCAGCCTATGCGGATCTACTCCTACCTATTTGTTGCCGCTTCCCAAATTGCTCTTACTATAGGGCCATCACCTTAGTTCTTCCATAACTAGTACAGGGTAGTAAGCCACTTCACCTAGCATAGGAGGGGGTACATGATGTGAAATGTTTCCTCTTGGTACTGAGTGCATTGGGGTTCTGCCAAACTGATCCAACCCCTTAATCCTATATAATAACCTCCGCAGCTGAGATCCATACAACATCAAACCTGCTGGACTGTGACAATGTCTATATACTGTATATTATATAAAATACACTATATTGCCAAAAGTATTGGGACGCCGGTCTTTGCACGCACATGAACTTTATTGGCATGCCAGTCTTAGTCCGTAGGGTTCAGTATTGGGTTGGCTCCTCCCCCCCCCCGAGATCGTGCCGCTCCTTCCTTGCCGCATAGCCACCCGCAGCATGTACGGGCATCTGTGCGGCGGGGATGGAGAGGCTGTCACTGTGCCATGGAAACCCATTCCATGAAGCTCTCTATGCACTGTTGTTGTGCCAATCTGAAGGCCACATGAAGTTTGGAGGTCTATAGCTATTGACCCTGCAGACAGATGGAGACTTCTGCGCACTGTGCGCTTTTAATAATTGGATATGTTATTATATATATATTCTTTACATCAAATATTCATTCATTGAATATTGTACTTTTAAAGGAGAACTATGGGGTCAGGGCTTTTCCCCATAGTTCTCCTAAGGACACTAGTTTGTGTCCTCCCGTCACCCACAGCTCAGTATACCACTAGCTACAGCTCGTGGTATACTGAGACGCCGCAGCCGGAACGGATCCCGACAATTATGCCGGGATCCACCCAGCTGCGTGAGTGATAGCTGGCTCTGCCTATCTAGAGGCAGAACCAGCTGTACCCGCCCCATCCCCCGTCCGTTCCGCCAGTCAGCGCTGGAGGATCGGACAGGGGAGGGGGGAATCCAGTCCCTCCCCTGTCACGGCTCTCTGCCGGCACAGGATCGAGAAGTGAGCGAGCACCGGTATGTGTTCGCTCACTTCCCGATCTACTGAGCCGACCTGTGACAGTTTGATTGTCACAGGTCGGCTAGAACTATGAGGCTGAGTGAAAATCACTCACCTCATAGTTCTCCTGTAATAATTACGGCACATTTATTCCTGTTTTGCTTCATCTATTCGCTGCGCTTCTCATGCTCCCAGTCCCACGTTGAGAAAGGCAGACATCATTCGCTCCCTGTCCTTACCGAAAACTTGCCAATCGTGACTTTTTAAATTGATTTTGTATTCGCAGCTTTATACATTGACCACAGCGGGCAAACCCACCTTTGTAAATTAGGCCTTTATCCTCTTTTTATGATACGGGGTACTTATTTTCCGGAACACTTGGTGCCTTTATGTGGCTGGACGTTTGGAAATGAGGCTTCATCCCCGCTCGATCTGTCTGAATCAACATTGACTCGTTGTATTTTATGAGCGTTCTATCCGCTCAATACACCAGCTGCTGATTTTAGGTCTGAGCATCCGGTACCCCATGGCGGACACTAGAGGGCAGTGTGATGCCACCGCTGCCAACATCTGTGCCTGCCGCCTTGGATTTTCTTTGCCTTTCACTGGGACAGCTCAATTCTTCAATAAGAGGGGGATAAAATAATTTTGTGTGGAATGTCCACGTTTTTCTGTTCTGCTTAAGAGAGCTAATCTACTCCAACATGTTTCAAGGCAGACGTTGAACCTCTTCAGACTACAGTGCACAGGGTGAAGGTTCGCGGAGAGCTCATGTTCGAATAATGGGAGACGTTCTCGCCGGAGATGCTGCACGATGGAAATTCAACCTTTGACTCACATGCTTTAAAGAGATTTATTCTTCCAGGGCTCCGCACACACACAAGGCAGCAAGCCTAAACATTACATACATTACAATGAGTCGCAAATAAAAATGTCATTGATTGCAACAGAGCTGGCGGCTTTTACAGTGCTGCATCTTTCACGCCTGGTTCGCGGGGCCGCTATGATAATGAATGGGCATAATGTAAGTGCGGTTAACACCTCATTGGTCACGGAGATGTGCGATTTGAGGAATTAGTGTTGCTACCTGTCCGGGATTCACCCGCACAGTCTGGTTTTTGAGTCTTGTGTATGGGTGACAGGCCTGCTGATACCTGGACCCACTACACTGAGTGCTGATAACGGCACTTAACATTTTTTCCCACATCTGGCTGCCTGAGGTCCCCAGCAAGTGTGGGACCTCCGGCAGTCACGTCTACATGTGAAGAGGCACAGGGCGGTCTGCACATTTCCTCCTCCGGCTCCTTCCTGACATCACGTCTCCCACCTTCGGACCCCTGGTGAGACCCCTACACTTCACGCACGGCATAGCCCACCTGAGACCCCCACATAGCCCACCTGAGGGTCCGCATAGCCCATCTAAGAGTCCGCATTGCCCACCTGAGATCCCACACAGCCATCTCATAGCCCACCTGAGAGCCCACACATCCATCTGAGAGTCCGCATTGCCCACCTGGGATCCCACACAGCCATCTCATAGCCCACCTGAGAGGCTGCATAGCCCACCTGAGCTTGCACATTTCCCACCTGGGAGTCTGCATAGCCCACCTGAGAGGCCGGGGAGTCCAACTGAGAGCCCACGGAGTCCAGTGAGAGCACACACAGCCATGGTAAGAGCCCACATAGGCCACCTGAGACCCTGGAGATATCAGGGGACAACACAGAGTATGTAGCTTCATATTATTTTGTATTGCTGTATCATGTATTGCTGGGATTTGTAGTCCTCTATAGCTGGTCTGCTTACTCCCCTGCCTGTTTCTTCCTGCTCTTTTTCCTGGCTGCCTCTCTTCGCTTTCTCCTCTATATTATAAAAAAGATATAGAACAGGTGGCAACCCTAAGGATCATGTCGGCAAAAAAAGCACGTCCCTTATTAGGAAGGCTTGGGTCATCATGTGGAGGGGTTCCTTGATGGGGGTTTATCCCATGATTATGATTATATAACATTCAGATGTAATAATTAGAAATGATTCTTAAGAAAAAAATGGAATTAGTGTAAAAAAGTTCCGCCCAGTGTAAAGCCAGGCGGATACCGTCCACACAGCACCAGAGCCACTAGATGGCGCTGATGAGTATAGAAAATTCCTGGGGTAACTTCAGCTTTTGAATAAAATACACTTGGGGGAATTTATCAAAACTGGAGCAGACAATATCTGGAGCCTTTGCCTGTGGCAACCAATTAGCTTCTCCTTTAAGTCTGTTCAGTTAAGCTTTGAAAATGAAAGGTGGATGCTGATTGGTTGCCATGCACAGCTGCTCCAGATTTTGTCTTCTCCAGTTTTGATAAAACCCCCTCAGTATGTAGTCGAGGGGTTAAAAATCACTGTGCTGCTTAGAACATATTTGCTTGGTTGAAATGCCATACCTGTAGGTCAGGGGTAGGCAAACTGCGGCACCCCAGCTGTGGTGAAACTTCAAATCCCATTAGGATTTGCAAGACTCTGACAGCCACAGGCATGACTTCCAGAGGTAAACGCATGCTGGGATTTGTAGTTCCAGCACAGCTGGAGAGACAGAGTTCGGCTACCTCTGCTATTGTCCATAGGCAACTCCCCCAAAGCCTGCCCAAAAAACTACCCCAACCTGCTCAGAAGCCAGGACTCACCACATAGGTTGAGCGCTCGCCCCCAGCATTGCAGAAGCAAGTGCTTTCTCTCATTGAAAACCCATGTATGTGCACAGGGCTGTGCCTAGGGGAATCTCCGCCTGAGGCTTTCTTAAGAAAAAAATGGAATTAGTGTAAAAAAGTTCCGCCCAGTGTAAAGCCAGGCGGATACCGTCCACACAGCACCAGAGCCACTAGATGGCGCTGATGAGTATAGAAAATTCCTGGGGTAACTTCAGCTTTTGAATAAAATACACTTGGGGGAATTTATCAAAACTGGAGCAGACAATATCTGGAGCCTTTGCCTGTGGCAACCAATTAGCTTCTCCTTTAAGTCTGTTCAGTTAAGCTTTGAAAATGAAAGGTGGATGCTGATTGGTTGCCATGCACAGCTGCTCCAGATTTTGTCTTCTCCAGTTTTGATAAAACCCCCTCAGTATGTAGTCGAGGGGTTAAAAATCACTGTGCTGCTTAGAACATATTTGCTTGGTTGAAATGCCATACCTGTAGGTCAGGGGTAGGCAAACTGCGGCACCCCAGCTGTGGTGAAACTTCAAATCCCATTAGGATTTGCAAGACTCTGACAGCCACAGGCATGACTTCCAGAGGTAAACGCATGCTGGGATTTGTAGTTCCAGCACAGCTGGAGAGACAGAGTTCGGCTACCTCTGCTATTGTCCATAGGCAACTCCCCCAAAGCCTGCCCAAAAAACTACCCCAACCTGCTCAGAAGCCAGGACTCACCACATAGGTTGAGCGCTCGCCCCCAGCATTGCAGAAGCAAGTGCTTTCTCTCATTGAAAACCCATGTATGTGCACAGGGCTGTGCCTAGGGGAATCTCCGCCTGAGGCAATGTTGTTCTGGCGGGGGGCTGTTAGGGAATGATCACTGGGGATGGGGGGAATGTGCGCAGCTGATGGTCATTCAAAGGGGGTGATGGTGGCGGAAGACGGACCACGCTGTCAATGGCTCTGCCTGCCTGCAGGAGCATGGCGGGAGCCAGAGCGTCTGAGCTTAGCTCCTGGCAGCCAGTGACATCAGTGATCGGAAGCTGCACAGAGCGACCTAGGACAATGTAGTCTCATCCCCCCCGCCACCCCCCCAAACGCCCGATGCCACCTGAGGCAACCACTGCCTCATTATAGGCACGGCCTTGTATGGGCAGTGCACTATGCTCATCACTGTGCTGTTTCTCCTTACACTGTCCAGTCACAGGCTTTGGGCAGGTCCAGAATGACCTGGGCTCAGAGGAAGTGGGTTGAGTGATGCTGGCCATCAGACTGGGGACATCTAGTGGCAGAAAAAAGTACAGCAGGGGAAATCTCTGGAATGAAGGTGAATATTGCAGAAAAAGCTAGTTCTGCTATTTGATATTTAATGGACTAAAAATGAATATCTTGTTACTTCTGGTTGGTGATAATTTTTAGCGTGTTCTGCATCAGACAGCCCATTTATACATTTCATAATGTATTTTTGAGTACAGAGATGCATACATGTGTATCTTTTATATCTGCGTAGAGATGAGTACAGATATTCCTCACTTTAGGACTTACCTGCTTTGCGACCACTCGCACTTACGACCAGCTCCCCAACCGTACGTGCGGGAACGTGGCAGCGGCAGTGCGACGTCTCGCCGGCGGAATTACTGTACTCCGTTCTCCACTGTGGGTCTCGGTAAGTTCTTTATTGCCCGATTTACAGTACACTGTACAGTACTGTACATAGTTACATAGTATTTGAGGTTGAATAAAGACATTAGTCCATCAAGTCCAACCTATTAGGATCTCATTCTAGGAGTACCTTGACCCCTGTATATTACGGTCCCTTAAGAAATCGTCCAAAAGTTTCTTGAACAATTCCACACTCTTAGCTGAAATCACCGCCTGTGGCAGTGAGTTCCAGACCCTAACCGCTCTAACTGTGCCCCTTGTGCTGGAATTTTTTTTCCACCAAATTTAGATGGTGGCCTCTAGTTTTTGTAACGGAGTTAATTTTAAATAGTTTGTCGCTGATGTTGCTTTCACATTTGAACATCTTGTACATGGAGATCATATCCCCCTTAATCTCCTCACCTCCAATGTGAACATGTTTAAATTTATTAGCCTTGTCTCATAGCTCTGGTCCTCCATACCCCTAATTAGTTTGGTGGGTCATCTCCAACACTATACAGTACTGCATACAGTTCCTCGCTTAACGACCAATTCGTTTAACGACCAGGTCGTAGGAACGGAATTCGATCGTTAAGCGAGGAATTCCTGTATAGCAATGTTTATTTTTAAAGAGGGACTAAGCCGGTCACTTTAAAACATAAACCTAAAAAAAGTAAAACAAACAATAAACAATTCTTCTTTTTTTTTTTGTAAATTCTTTATTTATAAGAGTTTCTGTTATACAAAACAAGCAGACAACTGTACGTGTCAACAATGGCCCGTCAAGGGCTGAGAAAGATTCGCTCATATAACATGCAGACATATGGGTACATGCACAACAAAGGCCTGACATGGGCAAGGGATGTTTTCCATGTACATATTGCTGACAGGTAACTGCGGGTTACAACAGAGGCCTAGTGGTGTGGCCCGATTAGAGAAAAAATTGTGTGCATGTGATACATATCGCATAACAGGTATAACAAAAATAATAATTTGAATGAGGGAAGAGGGTTGGTGATATGGCTGGACCCGTATGGTTAAGAGTATCGGACTCGGGGGATGCTGGCATTTCCACAAGGGTGTATGGTGAGTAAAGCAAGTAGGATCAGCAGTATATCACCAGGGTTGGGAGTAAGTAGGGACTCGAAATGGCATCCTACTGGGTCTTCATAGGGGAGAGGGAATTGGGCAAGGGAGGGGGGTATCAGAGGTTTCGTTTTCTTTATAAAACAAGAACCAACTGCTGTGTGAAAGCCGAAAACCGAAAATCCTGATTTGCTTCAGCTGGGAACTGATACCATTATCTCTGAAATGACAGCGTAATCCCAGACACACTTCATGTGAGCTGTAAATATATGTGTTACCTGTAAACCGCACAGAACACCTCCACGCGGTTAGTTTATGCTGTTAGCTCAATGACCCAGAAAGAAAATGAATCATCATTTGGACATTCCTGCTTGACTTGGCGCCTTCCAATCAACAGCATTGCACTTTACTGAACACAATGGTCCAGTGCGGTCCAGAGGGACACACAGTCCGAGCTCTTAAAGGGCAGAACATATGAAAAGATTTACTGGCAAAAGTTATGATTTCCAGGCTGTGTGAAATGCTGAGGAACCCATGGATTGGAACTTCTGGCTTTCCCCAACGTAGATCGAAATCAGCATTTTTCAACCTTTTTTCAGTCACAACACCCTTTAATAGTATACAAAGTCTCCAGGCACCCCAGTCTAAAATGAAAAAAAAAGTGTGGCTCCTCCAAAATCCATACCAGACCCTTATCCTAGACAGGGGTCTGGTATGGATTTTAAAGAGGGACCCAATGGAAAAACAAAAAAAGGGGGGTTCTTCCTTCACATCGGAGCAGTCCCCTTTCACTTCAGAGTTCCCCTTTATATCAGGAGCTCTCCTTTACATCAGAAGCCCCCTCATTTCACATCAGCGTCCCCCCTTTCACACTAGGAGTCCCTCTTCAAATCAGAGGCTCCTCCTTTCACATCAGAGTTCCCTCTTTACATACCCTGTTTCCCCGAAAATAAGACCTACCCCGACATTAAGACCTAGTACTATTTTTGGGAATTGCTAAAATATAAGACCTACCCCGAAAATAAGACCTAGTTGTGACCATTCCCAGGGCCGTTGATGCCGTGAGAGCCGCGGGAGAGAATCAGTGGGGTCAACTAAGCCAGCGCTAGAGGAAGCGAGGCGGCAGCAGAGGGAGCAGAGCCACATAAGCCAATGTTTCCTCTATAGCGCCGACTCCTGTCACAGGCGGAGTGATACCAAATGCACTCCGCCTGTGAGGAATCCATAGTGAAAGCGCGCTTTATCGCTCATTCTGGTTACCAAATTGCTCTTGGAAAGGTATGGCACCCCCGATCACCCTATTCTTAACTTTGCCATTTTGGATTATTTAATTTGGATTTGCATTAACTTTAGATTGTTGTACATTAAAAGAAAATAAGACCTACACTGAAAATAAGACCTGGTGTGTTTTTTTGAGCCCAAAAAAATATAAGACAGTGTCTTACTTTCGGGGAAACACGGTAAGAATCATCCTCATTTCACATCAGCATCCCCCTTTCACACTAGGAGCCCCTCTTCAAATCAGAGGCTCCTCTTTTCACATCAGAGGCCCCTCCTTTTACATCAGACTTCTCTCTTTACATCAGAAGCCCCCTCATTTCACATCAGCATTCCCCCTTGCACACTAGGAGCCCCTCTTCACATCAGAGGCCCCTCCTTTTACACCAGAGGCCCCTCCTTTTACATCACAGGCCCCTCCTTTCCCCTCAGAGGCTCCTCCTTTCACATCAAGTTCCCTCTTCACATCAAAATTCCCTCATTTCCTGACCAATCAGGAAGCCAGGAGGCGAGTTATTACGTGCCGCCCGGCTTCCTTATTGGAAAGGAAGCCGGTTCCCTGCTCCCACAGCAGTTCCGGGAATTGGAGGTAAGTATCGGAGCATTTGGCCCAGTACGAGTACTCGCCAAACCGATACTAGTATTGGTG
>NW_017308747.1:20629-25283 GCF_000935625.1 Nanorana parkeri | reverse complement strand
TATATTACCCAACCTTACATTGTTGTACAATAAAAGTGTACATCTGCTCACAAACAAAATAACAAACCAATAAACATAAATAAAAAGTAAAACATTACAAAGAAACAAGGATGAATTATGTTCTACAAATCAATATTTTACGAGGTCTTTCTAGGAGGCCACAACTGAAGCAATGCTCTTTAGTACTCCGCTCTACAATGTTTTCAGACTGCTGGAGCTCTTCTCATGCCTCAATAATGTTGCGGTGCAAGGTGGCCAATCTAGTGTTGTGTACACTTCCTCTCCAAGTCTTAAAGGCACTGCACAAAAATCAATAACTGCAAAATTAATAAATACACAATTGCCTGCAAAGCGTCCATGGATATCGGGTGCAATGCTCTGGCCCCTGCAGATTATTTCTCCAGCTCCTATCTATATCGTGGTGGGGATCTTGGGTTGGACTGCATGTTTGCTGCTCTACTGAGATCTACAATTCCCTCTGCTGTAGTGGCAGATGGGACTTGCAGTTTTTTAATTCACAAATCCTCTGAATGGATCTGCAAATGAATCATAAGGGTTTGGCTGGGCGGAGCCACACAGAGCCATGCCAATTTCAAAGAAATACAGAAACCTGCGGGGAGACTTAACCTGTGATTTAGCTAAGTGGGGGAGGCGGGATGAGGGTGAAATGTGGCATTGAAACCATGTTCCATGTTATATCCTAAATATGGTAGTAAAGGTGGAAGTGTTTATTTATTTATAACAGGTATTTATATAATGCCAACTATTTAGGCAGCGCTTTACATAGTTCCCGCCCTCAACATCAGTCCCTGCCCTCAAGAAGCTTACAATCTAAGGTATCTCACATACATGCAGGGCCCATTTAGACATGAGCCAATTGACCTTCCATTATGTCTCCCCTCTCTGATGCTCAAGCACTCATCGGAGGACCAGACAAGGGGGGCGGGCATAGCTGGCTCTAGCTCTAGAGAGGCAGAGCCAGCTGTCTATCAGGCAGCCAGGTTCTTCCTTCACATCGGAGCAGCCCCCTTTCACTTCAGAGTTCCCCTTTACATCAGGAGCTCTCCTTTACCACAGAAGCCCCCTCATCAGCGTCCCCCCTTTTTGGGGATCCTTCCCAGCTGTGCCATCAGCATATAGCGAGCAGTAGCCTGCTATCTACTGACTTTGGGTCCCAGGAACACATTAGTAAATTTAACTCCTGTGACTCCAACAGAGAAGTAAAGCCAAAATAAGGTTTGTTGTCTTTACTTGTTTATTAAACAAATTGGATCCAATGGAGAGACACGATTCATTCCCTATAACATTGTATTGGGTATCAATTGACCTCGTATAAGGCTTTGTCCTCAGCTTCCCTCCTTCGAGTCATGTTGATCCCCCTGTTAGCGGTCTTCAGATAACACACATAAATAAATCATCTGATCTAACTTTACGTTGCAGTAATAATAACCCGAGAACACCAGACGCTTCGGCAGCTGCGCGCGTCTTTACATAGTTCTGCCACGGTGCTTGCTCAAGTAGCGGATAAATTGTCCGTCCATGCGTTCAGCCCCGGCGTGTACCACCGCTGTGACGCCTTCTCCCCTCATATACATTTAGCCGCCGTTATTTATCTAATGGAACGTTATTTTCTCGTAATGTGACCAGGAACCCGCAGCTGTCACATTATTCTTTCCAATTTATTATTTCCATAAATAACATTAAGTGCCTGCTTGTGTTAACATGTCTGTAATCAATAACGCGGAGGGAAAATATTGTGTCCTGTGCTGACAACTTCGTTTTTTTTTTCTCCATTTTTTATTTTATTAAAATGAAGACCGAGGTGTTACTCCCCCTTCCTGGTCAGGCTATTTTTCAGTATTCAGTCCTGAGGTACTTTGACTGACATGTATTCTGTCATGTAATGCCGTACTGAAATTCATTTGATATTTTTTTGGGGGGACAGAGAGAGCTTTATTTTGGTTGTATTTAATCACCACTGTTTTTTTTTTTTAATTTCTTTTTTAATTTCTTACTATATTAAGGAAAAAATACTGAAAATTTTGGGAAAAAAATAAATTCTCCTACGTTATTCTATGAAACATTATTACCCAATTTTTTGGTAAAATGTAAAAGACGGGATCACTGCGGGTAAATAGACACCAAACAATCGATATTGTGGAAGAAGCATGCACACTTTTATTAATCCGTCACATGCATCATTTCAGGGGGCGCGTAGGGTCCCTTCTTCAGGCCTATGTCCGTCACTATTTCGCCCTGAAGAAAGGACCCGGGGCAGCACCAAAACGTTGGCTTAATGACGCATGTGATGGATTAACAAAAGTGCTCATGCTTCTTGCACAATATCAAGTGCTGGTGTCTTCTATTATTGACTGTACTTGACATGGCGCCATCCGTGTTGTCACTTCGAGCACCAACATACATTATATTGCCAAAAGTATTGGGATGCCGGCCTTTACACGCACATGAACTTTAATGGCATCCCATTCTTAGTCTGTAGGGTTCAATATTGAGTTAGCTCTGCCCTTTGCAGCTATAACAGCTTCAACTCTTCTGGGAAGGCGTCCACGGGGTTTAGGAGTGTGTCTATGGGAATGTTGGACCATTTGTGAGGTCAGGTACTGATGTTGGAGAAGAAGGCCGGGCTCGCAGTCTCCGCTCTAATTCATCCCAAAGGTGTTCTATCGGTTTGAGGTCAAGACTCTGGGCAGGCCAGTCAAGCTCCTCCACCCCAAACTCGTTCATCCATGTCTTTATGGACCTTGCTTTGTGCACTGGTGCGCAGTCATGTTGGAACAGGAAGGGGCCATCCCCAAACTCTTCCTACAAAGTTGGCAGCATGAAATTGTCCAAAATGTCTTGGTGTGCTGATGCCTTAAGAGTTCCCGTCACTGGAACTAAGGGGCGGAGCCCAACCCCTGAAAAACAACCCCCACCATAATCCCCCCTCCACCAAACTTTACACTTGGCACAATGCAGTCAGGCAAGTACCGTTCTCCTGGTAACCACCAAACCCAGACACGACTATCGGATTGCCAGACAGAGAAGCGTGATTGGTCACTCCAGAGAACACGTCTCCACTTCTCTTAGAGTCCAGTGGCGGCGTGCTTTACACCACGGCATCCCACGCTTTGCATTGCACTTGGTGATGTAAGGCTTGGATGCAGCTGCTCGGCCATGGAAACCCATTCCATGAAGCTCTCTACGCACTGTTGTTGTGCCAATCTGAAGGCCACACGAAGTTTGGAGGTCTATAGCTATTGACTCTGCAGACAGTTGACGACTTCTGCGCACTGTGCGCTTCAGCATGCATTGACCCCGCTCTGTCATTTTACGTGGCCTACCACTTCGTGGCTGAGTTGCTGTTGTTCCCAGTTGCTTCCACTTTTTTATAATAACACTAACAGTTGACCATGGAATATTTAGTAGCCAGGAAATGTCACGGAACACCTGAATCCAATGACTAGGAGGGTGTCCCAATACTTTTGGTAATATAGTGTATGTATTTGAAGGTCTGTATGGAGTGCAGGTGATTCTTTGACACCAAACATGTGAAGCCTTAAAACTGCGTGCGCCTGTGAAATAAAAAAAAACGACAATATCCAATATTGGCCATAGGCGACGCTTTAAAAGCTTTTACCGCTCATCAGTTTAGTGTTATCAGTGATTGGTGGCCCTGGAATTATTGCTCTCACTCCGACGTTTGCGGTGATATGTAACATTCCTGGCGTGATCGTCGTTTTCGCACGTAGGCGCACCTGACACATGTTTGCGTTTGTGTGAACATAGGGGCGGGACTTTAAAAAAATAGTTTTCTCTTCTAGGAGTGTCTAATTATTGTCTGTGCTGGCCCAGCTCATCCCCTTCCATTAACTGCCTACACAACCTTTTCTGCAGCAGCCACAGACAGCGGGAAGGGGAATACTACGGAGCGTTCACTGAGTGACAGCTGGGGCTGCTGACATCACATCCAAGATGGCGGAGCGCAATCTCGGATGTCTCGGAGGAAATAAATAAAATGGCGATGGCGTTACGCGATCGTTTCAGATGCACATTGCGCTTTGTTTAATTCTGCGATGACTGGGAGTTATTTGATATATATATTTTGCTCACTCGCTCGCCTTCATCCACCTCGACAACCTACAGCTCCCTCCAGAAATGTAATTAAACCGAGCTTTCATTTTCATTATTGATACTCAGCATCCACCAGCTAAGTCAGGATTCGGATGTCGGCCACATTTGAAAAAATAAAACAAAACATTGAAAAAAATAAAAAAGCGCATTTCATTCGTCGCCAGGTTTGGACTCATTTCGCCATGAATAATTTAAAATACAACGGCGGGGCCTGCTCGCCGCCCAAGGTGATATGTTTCTGGCTCGCACCCGGCATCCAACCTTGCAGAATATAGGCCGGATAGTCTTCTCAAGCTGGGATGCCAATCAGCGTTCCAAGGCACATGATTCCAAGCTGCTGAGCGCGTCCTGCGTCCCGCTGCCATACTCGCCAACAATTGTTTAAGGGGATTCAAATGCTTTTTTCTTCTCCAAGTGTTTATCTCCGTTTTTCCTTTTGTTTTTATAAAAACGTGTAGCCAGTTTTATAGTGTATTTTTTTTAATACCTTTTTTATGTAATGCTTATTTAATATTTAATA
>NW_017308747.1:13240-20537 GCF_000935625.1 Nanorana parkeri | reverse complement strand
AAGAATGTTATATTTTATTTTATATTAAAGCAGAACTCCGGTCAAATGAAATCTTAACCCTTGCAGTGGGGCACCCCCATTTAAGTCCTCACCCGGTCAAATGAAATCTTAACCCTTGCAGTGGGGCACCCCCATTTAAGTCCTCACCCGGTCAAATGAAATCTTAACCCTTGCAGTGGGGCACCCCCATTTAAGTGCTCACCCGGTCAAATTAAATCTTAACCCTTGCAGTGGGGCTACCCCCATTTAAGTGCTCATGCGGTCAAATTAAATATTAACCCTTGCAGTGGGGCACCCCCATTTTAGTGCTCACCCGGTCAAATTAAATCTTAACCCTTGCAGCGGGCTACCCCCATTTAAGTGCTCATGCGGTCAAATGAAATCTTAACCCTTGCAGCGGGGCTACCCCAATTTATGTGCTCACCCGGTCAAATGAAATCTTAACCCTTGCAGCGGGGCTACCCCCATTTAAGTGCTCATGCGGTCAAATTAAATCTTAACCCTTGTAGCGGGGCTACCCCCATTTAAGTGCTCATGTGGTCAAATTAAATCTTAACCCTTGTAGCGGGGCTACCCCCATTTAAGTGCGCATGTGGTCAAATTAAATCTTAACCCTTGTAGTGGGGATACCCCCATTTAAATGCTCATTTTGTCTAGGGAGTTAAACAAAAAAAAAAGTTATACTCACCTGAATTGCGATCCCAGCTTGCTCATAGATTGGTCTCTTCAGCCTCGCTCCAGCGGTGTTCTGCATATAATTTATTGACTTACCGGCCATCTCAAAATCAGCCAGAAGATGGTGCTACAGAAAAATATCTGTTTACAGCAAAACAGGCTGTTTTCTATGGTATGTTCCCGCCAAGCTCTAGGTCAAGAAGAAGGGACCAAGTGCACCATATGACTTCAGACTCCATCTTGGAACCGTGGAGCAGAGGATCCAGTGTCATCCTGAGCACATGTTTACAGAAATTACCCAGATTCCCCTTAGGCAGCATCGCTGGTGGGGACAGACTTGTTTCACTTTACATGTGTGAGCTACCACTGTATTTACATGTTTAGATATATAGATGGTATGTTTTCATGTTCTTTTTCACCAGTTTCACCCCATGACATCACGGGTCCTTATAAGAATGTTATATTTTATTTTATATTAAAGCAGAACTCCGGTCAAATGAAATCTTAACCCTTGCAGTGGGGCACCCCCATTTAAGTCCTCACCCGGTCAAATGAAATCTTAACCCTTGCAGTGGGGCACCCCCATTTAAGTGCTCACCCGGTCAAATTAAATCTTAACCCTTGCAGTGGGGCTACCCCCATTTAAGTGCTCATGCGGTCAAATTAAATATTAACCCTTGCAGTGGGGCACCCCCATTTTAGTGCTCACCCGGTCAAATTAAATCTTAACCCTTGCAGCGGGCTACCCCCATTTAAGTGCTCATGCGGTCAAATGAAATCTTAACCCTTGCAGCGGGGCTACCCCAATTTATGTGCTCACCCGGTCAAATGAAATCTTAACCCTTGCAGCGGGGCTACCCCCATTTAAGTGCTCATGCGGTCAAATTAAATCTTAACCCTTGTAGCGGGGCTACCCCCATTTAAGTGCGCATGTGGTCAAATTAAATCTTAACCCTTGTAGCGGGGCTACCCCCATTTAAGTGCTCATGTGGTCAAATTAAATCTTAACCCTTGTAGCGGGGCTACCCCCATTTAAGTGCGCATGTGGTCAAATTAAATCTTAACCCTTGTAGTGGGGATACCCCCATTTAAATGCTCATTTTGTCTAGGGAGTTAAACAAAAAAAAAAGTTATACTCACCTGAATTGCGATCCCAGCTTGCTCATAGATTGGTCTCTTCAGCCTCGCTCCAGCGGTGTTCTGCATATAATTTATTGACTTACCGGCCATCTCAAAATCAGCCAGAAGATGGTGCTACAGAAAAATATCTGTTTACAGCAAAACAGGCTGTTTTCTATGGTATGTTCCCGCCAAGCTCTAGGTCAAGAAGAAGGGACCAAGTGCACCATATGACTTCAGACTCCATCTTGGAACCGTGGAGCAGAGGATCCAGTGTCATCCTGAGCACATGTTTACAGAAATTACCCAGATTCCCCTTAGGCAGCATCGCTGGTGGGGACAGACTTGTTTCACTTTACATGTGTGAGCTACCACTGTATTTACATGTTTAGATATATAGATGGTATGTTTTCATGTTCTTTTTCACCAGTTTCACCCCATGACATCACGGGTCCTTAGACCACAAGGGCCCAGGGCAGAAGAGGCTGTGGGGACTGGTCTAGCAGTCTGGACAGAGACAGCCGACATAATGCACATATTCGTCATCATGATGGGTGGACCCTAATACTGGCTCTACACATATATGCCCGCTGCTCTGTGCTAAGAGTGGCAGCTCCTGTTTACCGATTACAATCAAGAGGTAGTGGGACGGGTTGTAGATCATGTAATAGCTCTTGTCAGCCAATAACAGCGATTGCATAATCAAGAAGCCTGCCTCCGACGCCTGAAGGTAAGATGCCCTTAAAGGGCCATTGGAAGTCACAACGAGGGGTTCAAATAGTACCTAGTGACCATGCCATGAAGGACTCGTAATGACACTTTCTGTTATACGGTGACTACACTCTGTTACAATCTCCCAATTGTGCTCCTGTGTTGTCACCCTGTCTCGTGCTTCTGATGGAGACTACTAGTGGCTGTTTCAACTCACATTACACCAGCGCGGTCTACCGTTGTCACCATCAGAGAACTCGCCTAGAGTGCATTTAGATATGAAGGGGCTGCAAAGGTTGCAGGAGATCAGCAGCACTGAGAATAAGGTGAAAATGATTTTCCCATAATCCTCTGCTGCAGTAAAACCTGGCCCCAAGGCCAGGTGTCACCCAGAGCGGAGACCGGGCGACACCCCGCCATGACATCTTCATGCCTGCCAGCGGCCATCTTAGTGATGGACGCCGGCACAGAGAGGAGAGGACGTTCACCCGGCGGGATGAGGTATGCCGCCGTGTCCCCTCCTCTCTCCTGACACTGTCGGGCTCTTGGTCCATGACCAAGTGCCTGGCTTTTTAGAGGGGGTAACACCAAATGACTGTCAGTCATTCTGGTGTCACCCCGGCAATGGTGTTACCCGGATGCAGGCTGCACCCCCCTTGTGACGCCACTGTAGCCATTATACATATTTAGCCAACTGCACATACTTCTCTGGATTAAAGTGAATGATTAAAGAGGTGGTTGGGTATACCTTTATATACCGACCAATCCTCTTTGTGCACTTGGGGAGCCCTCCAATCAGGGTGCAGGCTTTAACTGGGCCTACAACTTCTCCAACACTGGAGATGGGTCCCGCCTTACCATCCAAATAAATACATAATGGTGTGGTCACTACATAGTGGGGCGAGGGGGGTGGGGTGTTGATACCCTTAAAGCTGTTTACCTGGAGTTCAGCTTCATGTGCAGAGTGCAGAGTTAAACGGTTGGACTGATCTCTGCGACCGCGTCACATTTTATTCTTTTATTCATCTCCGCCATCTGCTCTCTATGGCTGTCACATTGCGTCGAGGGGTCAGCAGACATCCAGGAGCGCGGTGTAGTTCACGCGCTCGCCAGTGACTGAAGGGACTTCCTTACATTATTAAAATCGAGGACGTTTTCCGATGACAGAGAGCAGAGCGCAGCGCAACTGACCCCGCCGCAGAAAAAGAAAGTACAGATGCCAAACACTCGCTGCCATGCAGTAGGCGACCGAGAGCGCCGTCATTACCCAGAAGCATTGGCAGAAACTGCCGCAGGGTAAGACATAAACCTTTCATAAATGTATATGTAGGACCGCGAGCTGATGGGTTTTCCATTCCACCAGAGCGCCGCGGCACAGTCATCGCCGCACAGCGAGTGAGTCACTGATAAATATCATCGCTCGTCTACCGGGGACCTTATGAATCCAAAGGTAATGCAAGTGTTTGTTAAAGGGAAAGGGTCTTGGATTTTAGTATTGTTTAAAATGTATTTAAAATGAATTTATTAATATTTGCAGTATTTTTTTATTTAAAATGAATTTATTAATTTCATTTTTTAATTTTTTTTATTTCAAACCGAATTTATTAATAATAATTAAAAACGTTGCGAAAAAATGTAAATAATTTACAATGATTAATAATTTATTAATCCAAAAGGTAATGAGAGTGTTCCTTAAAGGGAAAGTATCTCGGATTTGGGTATTTATTTTTTATTTATTGAAAATGATTTTTTTCACAATTTCGGTATTCTTTATTTAAAGTAATTTATGAATAATTAAAAATTAAAAAAATATTTTAAAATATAAAATAATTATTCATTGTTAAAACAAATGATTATCCGCGCTATAGTGCTCTCCCCAAACTCCTCAATAACACCCTATTGACAGCTTGAGAGATAAAGAGAAGCTATGTAAACTTCTCCCACAGGATATTAAACAAAATATTAGCATGCAGCTCACCGTATCAGAAATATTTTGTAATGTGCTTAAAAAAAAAATAGGCAATACAGTTACAGGGCTGAATAATGTGAAACCTCACGGCACTACTCCAATCTAGTCAAGCAGCAGCTGAAATATGTGTGATCAGATATATTATAAAATTGATAATAAAAGCCGCGCTAAGTGAATTAATCTGCAAAGTATCAAATACAATTAATACTAGCCGTGAAACAATGTGATAAAATGTGAAAAGAATAACAATAAACAAAACGCATGTGTGTATCATACACCTCAGTGCAAATAATATATTGCTAGGAAAATGTCCATAATCATTAATCTTCAACAGTCCATTATGAAAAAGAAGATATAGAAATGGATGAAAGGTAATCGTGGTCTCCTGTGACCAACACCAGAGAAATCGTATGGAATGCACCTCACCTTTAGCAGAGACCCACCAGGGTCTGTATGCGCTGTTCCTCTAATTAAAACCAGGTAGAGGAAGAACCTGATGCCGAACAGGGTTTTCCTCTTTGCAGGTACAAACTCCTTTTGCCAGCCTCAGGAATTGGAAGCAGTCAGTTCGTCCAAGTGGACCATGCATCAAATAAAAAGTGGAAACTCGTAATGCAGATGGTTTTAAAAGTATAAAATATTTTATTAAAAAACTACTCACATTACATTGGTAAAAAATGGGCTTCTAATAAAACAACTTGGTAAGCAGCCGCACACCCTGTGTGCAATCATTCAGCTCCTATGCTCCACCCTACGTACATTACCTCAAGGGGCATGACTTCACCAGGGATGTGGAGACAGGAGCTAGACCGAGCATATATATTGAACCCAGTTGTCATAGTATCCACCATAAGCAGATGACGGCTATGACATGTTCAAACCGTCATACTAAACATATCACAACTGAGAATAAAAAAAAAAAGATCTCTCACAGGAGACAAGGTAAAACATGAATGGTAAAATCTTCCTATTGCTATAGCATGCCACATTGCTTTCTAATGTTAATTGCATGCCATGTGAAAAAACCTCTAGAAGGAAAAATATGAGGACATGTTCTTCTAAGGGGTAATGTGAACTGATCTTGTCCAAAAGAAGCTAGATTAACCCTATGAGGTCTATTCACGAAGCTGCCGAAGGATCTGGCCGTAGCTTCGGCCCATCCTTCGGCTAGCTTCGGCCCCAGGACCCCTTCGGTTCAGTACATCGGCTTGCTTCGTGCGGCTTCGGGTGGGCCGAACATGCTCAGCATCTGGATCGGCTATGCCGAACCTCCGGCTGGCTACTCGCTGCTATTCAGCCTATTCTCATAGATAGCGAACAGCAGTGATTGAATAGCCGAATGCCGCTGCTTGGCTATTCTGCTCAGAAACACTGTGGTACCGAGCAGAATAGAAAAACAGTTAAAAAAAAGTAGTAAAAAATAAAATAGAAAACAATTAAGCGGAGCTAGCAGTGACAGCTAGCTCCGCCCAACTGTTTTCTATTGGCCGGGCGGTTCTGCTGCCGTCAGAATAAAAAAAAAATCACCATAGGAATGCATAGCTAAATTCCTATTGGCTATTTCACTTTGCAATAGCCAATAGCAAACTAGCTATTGCACCCGTCCTCTGCAGCTGGAGAACTTCAGGTCCCCTCTGCTGATTGACAGCAGCCGTGGGCGGGTGCAATAGCTAGTTTGCTATTGGCGATTGCAAGTTGAAATAGCCAATAGGAATCTAGCTGTGCATTCCTATGCTGATTTTTTTTTTCATTCTGACGGCAGCCAACGGCTCCGATGTCAGAAGAAAAAAAAATATAGCAGGGAAAGGTTTAACTGGTAACCAGGGACGCTGATCTGTCTGTGCAAGTGACCGGAGCCAGCCGTGAGATGACGGCTGGCTCTGCCCAGGAGACATTAGCAGGCTGTCGGCCTGCTTCAGCTTTCACCTTGGCTCAGACGAGAGGAAGCATATGCCTTCGACTCGACTGAGCCGCTGGTCCGACTTCGGGAGCTGTACGGGCTATAGTGAATAGCCCGTACAGCAGCCCTTCGGTTCTCTTAAACGAAAGGGGTGCTGGGGCCGAAGCTAGCCGAAGGATCAGCCGAAGCTACGGCTAGATCCTTCGGCAGCTTAGTGAATAGACCCCATATTAAGTGGACTCCCCACACTCACAGAGATTCTGACTTTGAAATTCCTATACACAATCGTTTTACCCCATTGGATCAAGATGATGCCAATAGAGATAGGGGTTTTTCAGGGAGGAAACCCCGGTTCCAATGAGACTGGCATTGAGAGGCACCACAAAGAGACAGACTGTATATGGAAGAAAGAGGGTTTGTAGATCAGGTTGACAACACAGGAAAAAGAAAGAGATTTTAGGGGAATGTATTATGAATTGATTTACCACTACCTTCACTCCTGCTCTTTTTTTTTTACTTATTTAAAATTAATTCTGTATTTTTTTAAATTTAAAATGAATCTATTATTAAAAAAAAAAAAAACATTTAACATGTGAAATAATTTAAATTATCTTAAAATTAAAAAATAATTAAAAATAAATAATTTGAAATAATTATGTGATATAATAGTAAATATAGTCTTCCCGGAGAAAATTACACCAACAGTGGCTTAGTGACAAATTTTCTATGGAACTAACTCACTCTATTGGCTGCTCTTCTAAAACACTTCAGCCAATGAGACATCTGTTTTTTATTAGTCAAACATGTTTGACTAATTGTTTTGGCTGTCATGGTTAGTGCACAATTCAGATATTATTATGCAAATATCCACGTGAGAATTTCTTTTTGACAAGTTTGTTTATTGGTTTTGAAGTCTGGATTTG
>NW_017308747.1:3964-12838 GCF_000935625.1 Nanorana parkeri | reverse complement strand
TATATCTTCTTTTAAAGTATATATACACACATATATATATTAGGTCTGCGGAAATTGCCGATTCATTTCTCGATTAATCGTTAAAATTTTTGATCGATTAAAATTCTTTTGATCAAAAATGAAAACTCACCTCTTCGCCGGCTTCTGGGTCTTACTGGAGTCCCGTCGGAGATCCGTTGGCACGTGAGATTAATAACATGCTGGATTAGTGTGATCCTAGTTCATTTTATTACTTCATTGCTGTGCTGTATGTGTATAGGCCAATGTAGTTGAATCTGTATGTGCGTTATAATTAATCGATTAAAATTTTTTTAGATTAGATTAATTGAACACGAAAATTTTAATCAGTACCAGCCCTAATATATATACTGTATATGACAAAAGGTTTTTGGACACTTGACCCTCACACTTACTTATATGGCCAAATGTACATATTTGGACCCCCTACTGAGTTCAGGTGTTTCCAGTGAAGGGTACTGGTGGTGCTTCAGTATACAAAGATATTTTAGACTAAAAGATAGGCGGCTTCCGGTCGGCTGTCACGGACGTGGCTGGGGTTGTAGGAACCGCTCTTCTCCTCAACCCCCCTCTCTTCACCAGAGGCTGCCTCTCCCCCAGCCCTCGGACAGAAAGTAAGTGACATCTATCTTTATCAGCACCCACTCACACACACAAGTCTTTGCGCCCTTCACATGTTTTTCAGTTATATCAACCTCAGGTGTCTCCTCCTGGTCTCTAGGGCTGCATAGCACCCCACATTTTAAAACTCAGCTGAGAGCGCTGTATACTGTGTTTTTTTCCTTTTATATTGTAAAGATGCATTTTTACAGGGAACTGAGAGTACTAATTTTGCTACAGGTGTGGGAAAAAAAGCTAAGGCTGTAGTTCAACTTTAAGCTGATCTCTTTCACGTGTGTACTTAAAAAAATTTAAAATATCTACAGATTTCCCTTTAAAGGAGAACTATGGGGTCAGGGCTTTTCCTTAGTTCTCCTAAGGGTAACGGGAGGACACAAACTAGCATCCTCACATCACCCTAAGCTCAGTATACCGCGAGCTGTACTTTTAAATGCTGAGACGCCGCAGCCGGGACGGATCCCGACATTACTGTCTGGATCCACCCAGCTGCGTGAGTGACAGCTGGCTCTGCCTATCTAGAGTCAGAGCCAGCTGTACCCGCCCCCTCCGACGTCCGTTCCGCCATTCAGCGCTGGAGGATCGGACAGGGGAGAGGGGGAATCCCTGCAGGGAGCCGTGAGTGACAGTCACGGCTCTCTACAGGGACAGGATCGAGAAGTGAGCGAGAGACGGTATGTGTTTGCTCACTTCCCGATCTATTGAGCCGACCTGTGACAGTTTCATTGTCACAGGTCGGCTAGAACTATGAGGCTGAGTGATTTTCAGTTGCCTCATTTAAGGGAAGACAAATATGGGTAATTTCACATTTCCGCCTACACAAAGCACCAGTTGTTTTCACCACCAGTAACTGCCAATGACGATTCAATACGCTGATAGCAAGGAATCCAACCAGACTGTTTTTTTTCCGAGGACTCCTAAAAGAGAAATGGAGATACGTGTCAACATGTGTTCGGACATCCTTAGGACAGAGTTTCCTCTTGGACAGAGGCCTGAATTCCTGATACCGGTTGATGCTCTTTGGTGTCTACGTGCGTGATACAAGTCTGCAAACGGCCAGAATTTAGCAACCTACCTCAATTCATCTGGCACGTGTTCTGCATGACAACTTCACCAGCTGTGCCCGCTGCCGTGTTTTCTAATAAACAGACTTAGCTGGGAAAGCTCACAAATGCCTGACTGATTATATGAGCAAGCTGTTTGAGCTCAAACATTTCAGTTCCATATATATTGCAAAAATTGGTTTTACAAACCTGCATTCTGCTCGGTATAAGCGGAGATGTTGGTTCCCATACTTCATGTTTCATTTCTCGAAGGGCCCTCATGAATTTAGCTCAAGACTACCTTTTTCATATCATCTGCTGGGACAAACTTGCCTTAGTTTCTTTATTTCCATTATCAAATGTAAATGTTTTCATGACTGAAACCTTTAAACAGTCCACATGGAGATATACACAGGCACATAGAGACATGCTGGAGGCACACTTGGAGCTACAGAAGAGCATAGGAGTACACTTGGACTTGCACAGGGATACACTTGGAGATATGGAGGAGCACAGGGGTAAATTTGGAGATATGGAGGAGCACAGGGGTACACTTGGAGATACAGAGGCACAGAGGAGGTACACTTAGAAATATGGAGGAAAACAGGGGTACACTTGGAGATATGGAGAAGCACAGGGGTACACTTGAAGATACAGAGGAGAAAAGGGGTACACTTTAAGATACAGAGGAGAACAGGGGTAAACTTGAAGATACAGAGGACCACAGAGGTACACTTGGAGACACAGAGGAGCACAGGGCGTACACTTGGAGACACAGAGGAGCACAGGGCGTACACTTGGAGGTACAGAAGAGCACAGAGGTACACTTGGAGATACAGAGGAGAACAGGGGTACACTTGGAGATGCAGAAGAGCACAGGGGTACACTTGGAAATATGGCACACAGACGAGATAAGGAGGCACATAGAGCCACTCTAGGGGCACAGTGGTACCCTTGGAGCATTCATAACATTCATTTCAAAGCATTAAATATAGTGTATTATGTAACTTATGTCATTAATGAGAGGGGCCTGAAACCTAACTCCCCCACTTAACATTGACTTACATTATATTCTGGGTTTCAATTTACATTGGTTTCTATTTGCAACCATTCCCTCTTGAACCTAACCCTGGTGTAAATCGAGGGTTACCTATATACACTGAGTGGCCAGATTATTATGACCACCCCATCAGTACTTCGTTGGGCCACCTGGTGACTCCACGAGATGTTGAAAGGTGATGCGAGGAATCTGACACGGCACTGTTGCACTTCTGTTGTCTTGTACCAGTCTTGCCCCTCCCCCGTTCTGCCCTAACATTGACTAGTCGCTGACGGCCACAATTCGCACGTTCAGACCCAGATTTTCGGCTGACAGTCCAGTCTTTTTTAAATTAGATAGTTTTTATTGATTTTACACATTTTACACGTACAGTAGGCAAACACAAAAACAAAAACAAAAACAAAAAAGGAAACCAAAAACAAAAACCAGTAGCAAGCCAACAGACAAATAATCCAAGAGGGGGAGTGAGGGAAGGGGAGCATAATGTCATGCAGATAGTGAAATTCGACAAGAATATGCTGACCACTTGTGTGAGCTTATATTGAACATAGACTAAACCAAGCCCACCAAGAGATATAAAACCTATAGACCACTGTGCGAAGAGCCGACACCCTTTGCTGCGAACACATGACTACATGCAATAGAAGCCAAGACTAGCTGTATGTATCCACCGTGAGAATTCCATTAAAGTCCCCTACCACTAGGACAGGGAGCGGTAGCTTATCCGCTAGGAAGTGAGCTAAGTCTTTAAGCACAGCACCGGAGAATGGCGGCGGGATATAGACAGATGCAATAACACAGGTGAGCTCTAGGATAGTACAATATAGGAACACATACCGTCGCTCTATCCACCCTCACCTCCGTACAAGAGAAGGGCAAGTCCCTATGGACAAGAATGGAAACCCCTCTAGAATAAGAGGAGTGACAGGAATGATAGGTTGCCTGGCAGAAACGTCTGCTCATAGCCTCAGAGGTGTCCATAGTTAAATGCGTCTCCTGCAGACAGATGATAGATGGCGAAGGACACATAGGCATAATACATCACATGACAATCAGGAGCATCCCTTAGTAAATATACACAGTAGAGACCAGGCATGGAAACAGCTAGGAGATGCGGCTGGGCACAGCGGGACATGTCGATAAGGGGTGGATGTAAAACAAAAACAGAGAGAGAACAAAAAAAAAACACATAACAAAACAAAAAACACAAAAAAAAACACAAAAAAACAAACAAAAAAAAAAAGGGGTTTTTAAATGAGATGGAAACAGTAAACCAAAAACTGAAGAAACAACGTCCACGCAGGGAAGCCTTTGGGGTAGGGTGGCAACAGTCCGTACCACTGGGAGTATCCCAGAACAAAAAAAAAGCCATAGGTACTCCTTCCAGTGCGGAAACGCCAACAGTAGAGAGACGGGGAGTTCCAAGCCCCGTGACAGTAGGTACAGTCAGGCATCCGTACCACGGATTAAAGCAATGGGCTCAATTAGGAGGCAAAGCTGAGCGGTCAGGTGTTAGAGGGAGCCCGACGGCGGTCAAACTTATCCAACCACGACGATGCTTGTGCAGGGATGTCAAAAAACTGTGTTTCACCGTTAGCGACCACTCGGAGCCTCGCCGGGTAAAGCATGGAATAAGACAGGTGCAGTTGCTGGAGACGTTTTTAACCTCCTGGAATTTTGCTCTGCGCCGCTGAACCTCCTGGGAGAAATCTGGGAACAGCATAACCTTAGAGCCAGCCAGAGTAATTTCTCCAAGATCACGCGCCTTTCGCAGAATACGCTCCTTATCACGGTAGTTGAGGAGCCGGATCAGCAGGGGTCTAGGAGGGTTTCCAGGTGGCAGCGGACGAGATGGAACCCTGTGGGCTCTTTCCACAGCAAATAACGGGGACAGGTAATCTTTCCCAAATACTTCGCCTAGCCAGGATTCAATAAAATCGGTAGCATTGGCCCCTTCAGCTCGCTCTGGTATGCCGACAGCGCGGATATTATTGCGGCGTAGCCGGTTTTCGATGTCATCATTTTTCAGGGTGTTCGCAGATATGTCATGCAGTGCCGTCTTGACATCAGCAATCAGGGGGGAGGCAGAGTCCTCCAGGTCACTAACCCTGCTTTCCAGGGCAGAGGTGCAGTCCCTCACCTTTTGTAAATCATGGCGTATAAAAGTGATATCAGCCCTCATCCCATGCACCTCCCCTGGGAGAGAGGTCAATGCGGAGTTACAGAGCTGTACAGCCGATAGGACATCGTCAATAGTGGGTTCAGCTGGCTAGGCTTTGATTTTGGACGCTTTGGGGGCCTTACTTGTCTTATGAGCATTACTCACTGTGGCCAAGATGGCGTCCGGCCCATCTGAATCAGAGGCTGAGGATTGCAGCCGATCTGGCAGTAGCTCCCTGCGGGGGGCCCGATCTGCAGAATAGGAGAGCCTCTGCCCCTTAGCAGGGGTGTCAGGATGGCGGGCGAAGCGCTCCAGTCGCGCCGCTGTATCCCTGCCTCTGTCCCCTGTCTGCTTGCTAGGAGTGGGGAGCGTGTGCTGTGTGCCGCCGCCGCCGTCATCTTGGATCGGGGGAGGGAGGCCCTTATTCTTCTTCTTCTTGGACATCTCCCGGTCTCAATGCGGCCGCAGGAAGAACGAAAACGGGGTGCCGGCGTCAGCGAGACCTAGGCATGAGTGGGGAGCGTGTGCTGTGTGCCGCCGCCGCCGCCATCTTGGATCGCGGGAGGGAGGCCCTTACCGTCCTTCTTCTTGGACATCTCCCGGTCTCAATGTGGCCGCAGGAAGCCCGAAAACGGAGTGCAGGCGTCAGCGAGACCTAGGCAATCGGCTAGTGCAGGATAGACGGGTACCGGAAAGCCCGACGGGTATCTTTCAGGATAAAGTGCGGGAGAGCTCCCCTACAGACGTCTGCTCACATTCGGCTGCTGGCCACGCCCCCTGACAGTCCAGTCTTTAAACACTTTAACAATGAGCCCCTCTTGAACATTTAACGAATTCTGCTGTTTTGCTGATACTCGCTCCATGGCTCCGAGCGCCAACAATCATCCCATGTTCAAAGACTGTTAAATCGCGTTGTTTACCCGTATCTTCAGAAAAAAATCACTTCTACTGTCGTGGTAAACAACCTGCTGCCCTATTTATAATGGTCTGGCCCTCTAGCAACTTAAGCGCGAAATTATAGCTAATTAGCCTACAAACGACAGGTGGTCATAATAATCTGGCCACTCAGTGTATACTAAAGCTGTTTAAATGTAATGACAGAGTCTCTTTAAGAAGAAGCCATGGCGGATTTCTTGTGGTTTTAGTGAATGGCACTTTTAGTGCCCTTTGGCCCATCTCACCACCTCACCACCTCACCATGTGCAAAGAAATATTATCAGTAGTTTTTCAAAACTTCTGGAGCCAGGAATCACTGTATTTTATTATATAAGGAAGGCAAAAAAAAAAAAAAAAAAAGATTATAAAGCTGTGACACCTGAATATTATTATTTTATGTGACTTTATGAATAATGAGGTCTGTTAAGGGAAGCAACAATGCATAAATATTTCCTAACAACCGCACTTCAGGCAGTAAAGTATACGCCTTCACCAATACAAACAACTATTGGCAGCGCTGTAGCTGTATGCGAGAGGATTTGCCGCTAGTTATGTTAATTTTCACTTGTGGCTCTGCAGTTGAGTTAAATAAATCTTCAAAATTCTGTTTAAAAGTGTGTGGAATTTATTCAGGACATAATCCACTTCCTTATGTTCGTTTCGTTTTCTGTTCGTATTCGTTTCGTATTCGTTTCTTATTCGTTTCGTTCGTTGGAGCAAAGTGACATTAGAGAAGGAGAAAAATATTTTTTCCCCCTCAAATGTCACTTTTGCTGCAAATGAACGAAACGAATAAGAAACGAATAAGAACAGAAAACGAAACGAACGTTCGTGCGAACGCTACCGAATTTCGTCCGAATCCGAATTCCGAATCCGAATTGACTTTCACACCCGAATCCCGAAAAACGAAATAACACAAATCCGAATTTAAAACGAAACGAAACGAAACAAATTTTTTGGCAGTGCACATGTCTACATGATATACCTGTATAATTGATTTCCTCCATCTCCTGAGGAAGCGCTGGCAAGCGTGAAACGTGTTGAGATTTGACATTACTCCTCCATTTCAATAGCAAGGGCTGGTTTGAACTACAAATTTGAGAACCTTCTCGATTTCATCTCCGTGTATTGTTTGTCGTCTCCTATTCAGTAACTGTTGGTACGACCCAGATCTACCACTTCTGGTTCTAGGGACATGTGCAATATTGACTATCTATGACCTATGTATCACTTGCTTTGATGTTATATGGAGTGATGTCTAAGGAGGTATCATGTTGGAGGTTTGATTTTAGTTACTAATACATTAATTTTTTAATTGCTACATAAATAAAAGACAATTTTTTTATATAAGGTGGATGTTTGGATTTGTCAATTGGTGCCTAGAAATCCCCATCTCTGCTATTTGTTTTGTATCAATTTCTCAAGGGCGTGGTGCGTATCACTCAGGTCTTGGTCACGACTTTTTTTGCTTCTTGGCTATAACCGGGCTGACACACTACAGCAATCTTTTGATTTATTCAGAATCTCCATAAACTGAAATTAAATTATATAAATGAAAGTGTATCTAAAGCCAAAACTTTTGGTTCTGAAATAAGAGCATCGAGCGCCATTGGAATCTCCACCTTGGAGTTCAGTGCTCTTATTCCAGAACAAAAAGTTTTGGCTTCAGATACACTTTCATCTATTTTTTAAATATACTTTTTATATATTTTTTACTTTAAATAGACTCTGTCACAGTGCCCATTGATATCTATGTTGAGACGCTCACTACCGCTTTACAACACTTGAAAATAATATCCAGAAAGCCACTTTAAAACTGGAAAGGTGTTTGAGCGTGCGGTGCATTGAGAATGGCGTAGAGTCACACGGTGACATAAGTTTGGTTCCTAGCCCCCATGCTGTTCTATATTCCAGTGGCATCCATAGTTAAATTAGAAAGCCTCCGCGGGATGTCTCCTTTGGATAAATGGTTTCCCTTTTGCTTTATTTGTCTCTCTATCATGGTGGATCTACTTACCACATAACAGATGAGAACGGGGAAGGAGGTTATCCTAGGGCCATTGAATTGCTAATGGCACTCCCAGCAGACACCATGCTCCTTCCTCTATATTTATGAAATGTCATTTGCCAACGCTGCAGCTCTGATGATCAAATGCTCAAAAAATAAATCAATAGCAGCCTTTCTGCACACAAACCTGAAGTGAGGACGGCCAACGAGAAGTGTGAACCTCTCCCAGGGCAGGTAGAGAATTAATTACATCTTAAAGAGGACCAAGTGCCTTTGTGTTTAATTAATAATCCATTTTATACTGGTGGAATGATTCAGAGAGTGTTACATTTATATCATGTAGATTTCAATGCATGCATTTTATTCAGTCTTTTGCTACTGTGTGTATAGACTTGGTGCGGCCCTTGAATAACAAGAGAGAGGGGGAGCAGCAGGACTGCCGTATTATCTGCACCTGCAACAACTCTGGGCTCTTTGATGTTTAAAGCTGGCCATACACTATTAGAAAGTTGCTTTTTGGAACATTCGCTCAATGATCAAATATTAATTTATTACAGGTATTTATATAGCACTGACAATGTACACTGCACTTTACATATTTGCACAGTCACAGTCCTTGCCCTCAAGGAGCTTACAATCTAAGGTCTCTATGTCACAGACATACGGGGCCAATTTAGACAGAAGCCAATTAACCTTCCAAAGGAGAACATGAAAACTCATTCCAGATAGTGTCCTGACTGGGATTTGAACCGGGGCCCCTTAGCACTGCTAGGTAGAATTGCTAACAACTACACTATAGTTAATGGTGACAAGTGGGCAATTGTTTTCAATTCAACTCCCTGCTTCAGTCTATCATGAATGCTGCTGCCAGACTCATCCACCTCGCCAACCACTCAATGTCTGCAACCCCCCTCTGCCAATCCCTCAACTGGCTTCCATCCTCTGTCCCCCTCTGCCAATCCCTCCACTGGCTTACATCCTCTGTCCCCCTCTGCCAGTCCCTCCCCTGCCTTCCCTCCTCTGTTCTCCC
>NW_017308747.1:0-1430 GCF_000935625.1 Nanorana parkeri | reverse complement strand
CCCCTCTGCCAATCCCTCCACTGGCTTACATCCTCTGTCCCCCTCTGCCAATCCCTCCACTGGCTTCCATCCTCTGTTCCCCTCTGCCAATCCCTCAACTGGCTTCCATCCTCTGTCCCCCTCTGCCAATCCCTCCACTGGCTTACATCCTCTGTCCCCCTCTGCCAATCCCTCCACTGGCTTCCATCCTCTGTTCCCCTCTGCCAATCCCTCCACTGGCTTACATCCTCTGTCCTGCTCTGCCAATCCCTCCACTGGCTTCCATCCTCTGTCCCCCTCTGTCCAGGGTCGGCCTTAGGGGTGTGCGAACTGTGCGGCCACACAGGGCGCCATGGCAACAAGGGCGCCGTGCGGCCGATACAGCTCCTCCTGGGGGCGGCTTCTCTCATCCTCACTGCTGGCCATCCGATATGACAGCGCTCCCTCGTCCGCCCGGGGGTGGGTATATCAATATCAACACTTCAAATGTGTTACTGGGGCCTGACTTCATGCTAAGCTATGCCAACTGACATTTCATTGAAGAGTGAGAGCGCCCTTAGGCCTGAGCAAATGCAGAGCAGATCCGGTCAGGTTTCTGCACACGCAGTGCAGTGGGTTGTGCCGCGTTTTTGATGCGTTTCGGGCCGTTTTTGGTTAAAAAAAAAAATAATTTTTTTTTTTAAGTTTAACATGGGCTTTCAGCCACTTGCATGTGTTTTTGATGCGATTTTGCATGCGGTTTTAATGCGTTCCACAGCACGTAAAATAGGGCTTGCCGCAGTTTTTTCACCTGCTCTGGATCTGCACGCTGCGATGTGAACTGGAGCTCAAAATACCATAGGAATACATTGGACGCAGTTTTGATCCGGTCTGCACCTGGTCTGCTCTGGATCTGCTCCGCGCTTGGTGTGAACAAGGTCTTACCGGTCACTGAGTCTGAAGGGACAGTGGAATGACCACTGACACTACTTAGCCCATAAAGTTATAGAAAGTCAGGTCCTATTACCAAAGTTATACTGTGTCAGGGAGGAGCACAGAGCGGGTTTTCTAGTGAATATAATATGGAGGGAATTTATCAGAAGTGGTGCAGACAGAATCTTATTCAGTTAAGCCAGGGGTAGCCAAGCTCCGGCCCTCCAGCTGTGGTGAAACTACAAATCCCATGATGCATCTCTCTCATGGAGTCATGTCTGTAGCTTTGAGAATCTTGCAATGCCACATGGGATTTGTAGTTCCATCACAGCTGGAGGGCAGGAGTTTGGCTACCGCCAAGTTAAGCTTTGAGAATGAAAGATGGAAACTGATTGGTTTCCATGTACAGCTGTCCCAGATCTTGTTTGCTCCAATTTTGGTACATTCCTCCCTATATGTTTATAATTATATATAATAGACAGCCGAGCAGTTATAGTTTTTTTTTTTTCCATTTGTATCACTTTATCAGTATATCTTGT
>NW_017308746.1:142467-145815 GCF_000935625.1 Nanorana parkeri | reverse complement strand
GACAGGGGGCAGTATGTACAGGAGAGGAGTGTGGAGGGTAAAAGAGGGGGTACTTTGTGTAGAATGGGGTGCATTAGTATTATATATACAATATAAAAAAAAACATACAAACAAACAGCGACTTAAAAGTGAGACGGATGTAACAAACCTTACTACATTGGTTTTGCCTGACAGCTTGACACTCTTCACAATCACATCTCCTCTTGTCCTCTTATGTCTGAGTTATCCTCTTACTATCTAATCCTGAACTATCAATGGTCGCTATGCGGCTGTGACTCACTTTCTACCCCCCCCAATATATGAACTCTCCTCCCTCTCCTTGAGCTTCACCTTCATGGCTATAGGTGCTTCTGCTCCCCACCCCCCTCCCTCCCCCCTGGTAAACCAGCTTGACCCTGCACGGTATACACTGTCCCTTCTATGGACTTGCATGTGTCAATCACAGCCGGCTCTAATCTCTTTCCATCGTGCTGACCTGGAGCCTCTTGTGGTGACATCGCTGCTGTCATTTTATGCAATAAAAAGTGCCGGACATCGGCTCAACTGCATCCCGGTCATTGCCCTTCATCCCCGACACCGCTTATTGTGTCTGCTGGAGTCATGGTTATCCTGCACGAGTCACCACCATCCTGCCAAAATCGCGGCGCTCAGACATGCTGCTCAATGATTTTGAACGATAGTCGAATTAATAACAAAATCTTTGTTTCAGGGATGTAAAACTAAAACAAGATTGTATATAAGCAGGGCCAGTGCTGCCACTAGGCCAACTAGGCAGCCGCCTAGGGCGCACTGCTGCCTAGGCCGCAGCCTCGACCACTAACCCCGCTCCCCCGGCTATTTCAAATTGCAAAAGCCAATAGCAGGCTGGCCATTGCACCCGCCCACTGAGCAGAGGAGTGGAACTGAGAGACATCGTTCTCTCTCAGGTCCGCTCTTCTACTCAGTGGGTGGGGTTTCAATAACCCGTCTGCTATTGGCTATTTCAAATTAAAATAGCCAATAGCAGTGCCGCTTTTGCTCCCGACTGCTTACATCCACTTGTTGCCTGGAGAAGCTAGCCGGCAGGAGAATGGGGCCAGGGGGGATTGTGGGTTGCGCTGCAGGAGGGGCTCTGGGGGGTGCAAGTAGCTGGTCTTGCCTAGGGTGCGAAATAGTCTAGCACCGGCCCTGTGTATAGGTAATCTTGTTGATAACATAAAATTTAATACATGACAAAGGATCCCCCGAACACTATGGGCTATCTACGGAGAGAGCACAGCAGGAGTAGCTCCCTTTCAGACTCTCTGTTGCCGACTGACACTTTGGATAGATCCGGAGACTCCAGCACTATTTTGGAATCCTCCCTGCTCTGCAGCGGGGAAGAAGTCAATCTTTATTTTGCAAATATGCAATCAGCACATGACGCAGGAATCCCACAGCACAGTGGGCTAGCTAAAGAGAGAGCACAGTAGTAGATGTTTGCTTTCAGACTCTCTGTCTCTAACTGAATCATCGGACTGAAAGAGGAGAAGGTGGAAAGAGTCACGTCTCTGACTCATTCAGTTCTGGGTGTAAATTTTTGCTTGAGCTATTGAGCTCTGTAAACAACTTGTTTTTATTTATTTATATATATATATATACTGTATATATATATATAAAAGGAAAGTAAGAGAAAACTAACAAACATGTGAAAGGAAGTCAAGAGCTCCGCCTACTGTCTGAACGTAAGAAAACAAAATACTAATGTGCAAAAAAACCTGAGCCCCTCCGAACAAGGAAGTGCCATGGGCTACCCACCCATCAACTATGGGTGGGGGCATTCCCCGTCCTGCAGCAGCAGCACATAAACAAAGGGGCAGGTTGCTTGTGCTTGACATCATTTACCTTATATGGACACATGACCATATATGGTTATGTACTTTACCATATATATAGCTATGTGGCCATATTAGGTCAATGACATCACTGCACCCCGCCCCTTTGCCTATGTGAATTTCTGGGGAAGGAGACTTTTTTTTTTCCATTTTGGAGAAGCTCCTTCAGAAGGGCTCAGGTTTGGACCAGGTCCAGTCGGATTCTGAGCTTACCCCTTGCTGTTTCCTTAGTTAGCCCATGGTGCTGTGAGAATCATTTGTCTTCTATTCAAAGAACATTGCATACGTGTAGCCTACCTGTATTTTCATAAATGGACAGTAGGCGGAGCTGTACACTTCATGGCAAACCCAAATGTTAACCCATAGTGCTCTGGGGATCCTTTGTCATGTATCAACTTTTTTTTGTAGAACAAAGGTTGTGTACAAAGATATAAAACAACCTTTGAATGGGGCTACTGCTGTAATTCTCCAGGGCTGGGGGTCCGGTTGGACACTGTTAGCAGCTCCTGACAGAAATCACAGTTGGGCAGAGACGTCTTACCCCCTAAGGACACTAAGCTTACCTGGGCTAGAGGAAGGTATAGCCCATTAGTAAGGGCGCTCTTCACAGTGCCCAACCTCCCAGAGGCAGGGCATATACCAGATGTCTGTTGTGTCCCTCCAAAGAATCATTCATAAGGGGGGCGGCATCTGGGTACCCCCTTAATTAAAGGGGTACCCCAATGCAAATAAGCCCCCCTGCCCGCAGATCCCCACAACCATTGGGTCAGGGTTGTGGGGAAGAGGCCCTTGTCCCCATCGGCATGGGCACACCCTCCCAATGCCGAGGGCACGTGGCCTGGTAAGGCGTAGGGAGGGAGGGTGCGCTCAATCGTGTGTGTGTGTCCCCTTTCCTGCCCTCTCCAGCCTGTGCTCAGATCAAGAGTCTGGTAGGAATTTTAGGGGGGGGGCCCCATTTTTTAGGGGTGGGGTTCCCCCTTAAAATTCCTACCAGACCTAAAGGGCCTGGTAGGATTTTTGGGGGAACCCCATGCACATTTTGTGTCTTCCCTTTGGGGGGGGGGTCCCTCCTAACATTCCTACCAGACCCTTTAGGTCAATTGGGCACCCCAAAAAAAATTCCATGTACCATTTCTGGCCGTACACTTCGCTATAATACCTTGCCGCACGTAGCGCTGCAAGGCGCACCCATCGGCAAGGTGCGTTGGGGGTGCCATTCAGAACTAACACAAGTAACGCATTCTTTGCCACTTTTTAACAGCGTAACGCACGCATTAGCATGCTTTTAACGTGCACGTGCTGCTATGCGCCTATGCACACGCGTGTTGTGAGTTTTCTGTACCGATTTTTTTTTGGCTTTGCTATTACTATGCATCGCGGCGCGTTGTGACGCGTTACAGTGAAACGCGCTACGCAAAAAATGCATTGCATTTGTTTTTTCTCAGCGCACTGCGAACTGAAGCCATTGCATTGGGCTGCTGATGTAAATGACCCC
>NW_017308746.1:130863-142310 GCF_000935625.1 Nanorana parkeri | reverse complement strand
CCCCCCCCCCCCCCCCCACAGGTATGCAAACAGCACAGCAGACTGGATTGATGCAGATCACAGCTCACCTCCCCCACTACATTATGAATTGCAGATTCCCCCCACGTCTCATGTGCTGAGGATGTGCCCCCCTCCCATGAAGAAGGCGGTGTGTAGGGGGCGGGTCACGGGGGTGTTGTCCCATCCTCCTGCTCTGATTGGACGAGGCGCACCTCCTAAATAAGGACATTTGCACCTTCTTGGGTGGCGCTAGGAATAGAAGAGACGATCGCTGAGCCTGGCACACACCGTGCGCTGTGCGGACCGCCTGGGGGGGGGTCGCTGGATTCACTCGTTGCGAATTATTTTTGGAACCTACGGCAGAAAAACACAACGTCACACACTCTTCATCATCGTCATCCCCTCCCCCACTACAGAACAGGAGCTTCCACTACTACTACCGATCCGAGCATTGGAGACAGAAGAGTCGCTGCGTTCTGCATTCACCCCGGGATGGCGTTGGATTTCTTGGCTGGATGCGCAGGAGGTGAGAGATTCCCATCTATGGACAATGGGGTACAGGATGTGTGTGAGATACTGTAACCCCCCCCCAGCAGCCAATCAGCGAGCATTGTCATTGTTCTCCGGGTTCTAGACCGATGGAAGGGGGAAGTCTGGGCTCTGCTGCAGCTGGCTGCTCTCTCCCTCTGCAGAAGGTGCTGCCGGGGGGATTCTCCTGACCGATGAGGAGACATGGGCCGGGGTCGGGGTTCGAACCTGTGTTTTCTGTGATGGTTGCAGTAAGAGACAGATGGATCATGGGGTGGCTAGCTTTATGGGGTGATCATATTATACATGGGGTGGCTAGCTCTATCTATGGGGTGATCATATGCATGGGATGGCTAGCTCTATCTATGGGGTGATCATACGCAAGGGGTGGCTAGCTCTATCTATGGGGTGATCATACGCAAGGGGTGGCTAGCTCTATCTATGGGGTGATCATATGCATGGGGTGATCATATGCATGGGATGGCTAGCTCTATGGGGTGATCATACGCATGGGATGGCTAGCTCTATGGGGTAATGCTACCTATGGGATGGCTAGCTCAATGGGGGTAGTGCTACCTATGGGATGGCTAGCTCAATGGGGGTAGTGCTACCTATGGGATGGCTAGCTCAATGGGGGTAGTGCTACCTATGGGATGGCTAGCTCAATGGGGGTAGTGCTACCTATGGGATGGCTAGCTCAATGGGGGTAGTGCTACCTATGGGATGGCTAGCTCAATGGGGGTAGTGCTACCTATGGGATGGCTAGCTCAATGGGGGTAGTGCTACCTATGGGATGGCTAGCTCTATAGGGTAATGTTACACATTGGATAGCCAGCTGAAATCGGGTGTTCCTACATGGGATGGCTGACTCTGTAGGATAATCAAACACATGGGATGGCTAGCTTTCTGGGGTAATCATATGCATGGGATGGCTAGCTCAATGGGGTGATAATAATCACAGGACGGCTAGCCCTATAGTGTGATCATACACATGAGATGGCTAGCTCTATCTGCTGATCATATACTGTACATGAGATGGCTTACTCAATGGGTCATGGGGTGGCTATCTCTATGGGGTGCTCATACACATGGCATGGCTTTCTCTATGGGGTGATCATACACATGGCATGGCTTTCTCTATGGGATGATCATACACATGGGATGACTTGCTTAATTGGATCATCGTACATAGATGTCTTGCTGCCCGGCATTCTTGGTCATCCTTTACTAATGAGACGTCAGGATCTGCCGCTAAGGTGGTTTGGGTCAACCAGGCCTTTCAAGGTGCATTCAGTCACAGGTGGGCCTACATGTTGGGAAATAAGAAAAAAAAAGTGTTTATAGCGTTTACAGATTCTTTATACCCTTACCCCATTGGTCGCAACAGACAGACAAATTGGTTGAATTGCATTCTTTTTTAGGGTCAACGTCTGGCCATACTGGGCATATTGATAAGGATGGTCAATATGAGTCCTGATCTTTGGTTTCTCCAGTAACCCATGGCATTTTTTTCTTCCTTGTTTGGCCAATGTTTGACTATGGTTCATTTTACATGGAGACTGCTCAGTAACAGTGATATTGCAGTGTGCAATACAGAAGTCATCAATCAGTCATGATGATTCTCCAGTGTGGCGGACAATTTCTGCTGAAGGTGGCAAACACAACCCACATTCCAAGGCGCTTAGTAGTGCTTAGGAGTATCCCATGAACTGCTTGATAGTCATCAATGCTCAAGTCATTCATACCAACTATTAGCACATGGCTATAGAATAGGATTGGCCAACCTGGATTCCTGAAGCTACCGATGAACTAGAAGCCCCAGTGTGCCAGCCTGTAGAATGGTGTCCATACACAAGTCAAATGATCTGGCCATGTAGTCACAGACTGGGATAGTCTCCACATCTGAAGAAGAACCACAAGCCTTATCAATAGGCTGCCCATTAGATAGATCGTGATCTACCAGTAGCTCTCAACGTTGATGCTGGTAGATCACGAAGGGTATGAATGGCGGCGCCTTTATTCCATTTTGGTATATTTATTTAGCCTCCACACATGATTACCTATCAGCCTGAGTCTGCTGAGCCAAGCTCCCTGACACCTTTCTGGTGGATTCTGGTGGTTGAAGTGCTATGTATTACATCAAAGAATTTTCGTTTACACAGCCTGTTGCACTGCACTGTTTGCAAAATACAGCAAGGTGAGTGGAGAGAGACAGCCAGGAGGATGAGCAAGGAGAGACAGCCAGGAGGATGAGCAAGGAGAGACAGCCAGGAGGATGAGCAAAGAGAGACAGCCTGGAAAGAGAGAGCGAGGAGAGACGGCCAAGAGAGAGAGAGAGAGAGCGAAGAGAGACGGCCAGGAGGATGAGCGAAGAGAGACGGCCAGGAGGATGAGCGAGGAGAGGCGGCCAGGAGGATGAGCGAGGAGAGGCGGCCAGGAGGATGAGCGAGGAGAGGCGGCCAGGAGAGAGAGAGCGAGGGAGGTTTTTTTTTCGTTGGTAGATCTCAATTAGATCGTCATTTGAAAAGTAGATCTTAACACAAAAAATTGTGGGCACCCCTGCCTTAGCATGTCCTACTAGACTGCTTTTGGATAGCTTACTAGTTCCCCCAATTGTGGGAGTGAGACAAGCTTTCCATGGTCTGCTGGTCTGTCACAATGGTCGTCTTTTCCCAATGTTCAGAGTCTATCTTTTGGAGAATCAGTCCTAGTTTTATTTTTCTGAATGCTGCACCATTCAAGCTGGTGATATTCTTTGTGTCCTCACATGAAACCATGTATTTAGGAATCAGCATTGCAGCGTGGTGTTCCATGTGTATCAGAACACCTGTCCGGCCTGGATGTGCCACTGGAAAAAAAAAATTGCTTAATAATGTTGCACGTCTTCTTTATACACTGGAGACTCTGCTCCGCCATAGACTGTGCACGGTGTGGAAGACTGTGTGTCCTACACTCAACAGATCCAATATAAAGGATGTACACAGCTTTACTAAGACTTTGTTATATCAATACAGAATAGGAAGAATCTGCTTCAGCTATACAATGTCATGTCTGACCGCATGGTGCTATCAGCTGTAACGCCAGCCATAGAAAATAAATTGTGCAGTGGAGTATGTTAATGTCTGTGGGAGGAGAGCGGGCAGGCACCCCACCGTGCCGGCTTATCCAGAGAGGACATTCATTGTAGAAGAATCCGGCACAACCTATTGATGGTTCCTTGGCTTTTTCTGCTGCTTCCTTCTACGTGATGACTGCATGATCATCTCATGACTGTAGGAACATTAAGGCCCCACAGTTATGGGCAATTTTCCGTGAGATGCACGGGAGATCTTTTACCTGCCGTTCCATTTGCTAGATCTGCAAATTTAGATTAAAACCGAGATTTTTCAGTGTTTTTGGAATGTTCTGCATATCGTTGAATATTAATTTTGCTTATTTGTAAAGACTTGCTATGAGATTATTGTTATCTGTGATTCAATCCATCACGCTGGTTACCAAATTTCCATCTGCACACGGCAGACTAGGATCACGCAGGCGATTTTTCGCTAAGATCGCTGGTCATAAATCTCTTGCAGGTCTATTCACTAAAAGGGTGAAGAGTTTGGAGCAGACAGGAGAAGTGAACAATCTAGGACAACACAGCTGAACAGGAAACATTATCCAATTCAGCTAACTTTCCAGCTCCGCTATGTTGTCCTAGATTTTTCACTTCTCCTGCCTTCTCCAAACCCTTCACCCTTTAGTGAATAGCCCTGTAGGCATATCGAATGCTACACATATGGAACAAATGGCTTCCTATGGAGTGAGGTACACAAGTAGCTTGTAGCATATGGAGCACTGCATGCTACTTGTGCACCTCATTCCACAGTGAGCAATGTGTTCCATATGTGTATGTGTAGCAATTGATCCCTATTGCATGGGCGAGCTATGTGCCCCTGGGCAAATTCCCAGTGATTGGGACAAACCTACCTCTGTGTGCCAATGGACAAGGGTGGAGTGCTATGGGCACCTTTTTGTCTCCAGGAAAACAGGGAAAGGCCATCTAATAGTGCTTGGTCAGGGAGGTTCGTGACGGGGGACAAACAAACATGCCAATGAAATCATGCTTCTGGTTCTCTAATGGTTGCAGGCACTTTACTGTTACCGTGCAGTGCAGTGGATCTCTCAAGGATCCATTCACGCTAAATATGGTAACATGCGGCACTATACAATGTGCATTACAGTGCAGTGCCATTCATTTAGATTGACACCCCAATACACTTGTACAGTAGCTGGCAATGCACCTGCAGTACAGCACACTACAACGCAATGTGTGCTGTGGTTTGCTGCATTGGTAACAGTGCTGCAGCTGCATTGATTTAGTGCTTTGAGGTGGGCTGGCAGCCTTTATGCACAAATGTGTTGCATGCATTGATGCAATGCATGCTGTGAATGGGTCCTGATGGTATACCTGCTCCCCACCCCTCCCTCCTAAACCAAAATCAACCATCCACATGCTGCCACTGAGTTACACCGGAACCTTTTGGATTGTACATCATTCCATGCCAATGGTACTAGTTGGAATAAGGCCGGCTGTAGCTGTGCTAGCATTAGACCAGCAGCTGACCCATTGATCTCCCCTTGTAAAAAGTAGGCCATCGTTCTACAGTGCACCAGGCTACAGCGTCACTGGACGTAGGGAAGGATACGCTGTGTATACTAATCCTCACAAGATTAGGCTGTTTATTGACTGTTACGTAGGTGGCACGTAGGTTATGCCATTGACGCTGGCACTGGCGGTGTGACTCATGCTATTTGCCCTGTCGGTTTCTGTTTCCTGTCTTTTACAAGCTGCTGCAGTGTTCAGTTGTAATTCAGGTTGCTATTCGTACGTTGGCTGAAGACAGGCACGTGGGTTACTGTGCTGGACACGGGCAGCAGATTTTATAATGCAAACATTGAACAACTAAAGGCAAACACGTCAATCACCCAACGGTTCACTTTGGCATTCTTTGGAGTCATGACGTCATTTTTAAAGCTGAACTTCCAGCAAACCACTAAATACACAGAAGCGGTCATAGAAAAGAGCCGTTTTATCTGCCTGAGGACTTGTATTTTCACGAGATTGGACAATGAAAGGAGAAGCAGCAGACTGATGACTTCATCTTTCTTTCCCTCTGTTACCACCTGCTATCAGTATGTCAGTCGCAGCACTACTAATTTGCTCCTTTGCTGCATCTCCCTTTCAAAAGGTGCCCATACACCTACCAATTATCGTACGATAATCGCGGGTGATCCCGCGATGGTACGATAATCGGCAGGCGTATGGGCTGCGTGTGACCACATCTACTGTACGGTCGCAAACCGACTTTCGTCTTCCTAGCACGCTCGAAATCTCGCCGAAAATCGTACGATTTTCAGCGGGTTGGTAGCCTGCTCGGGAAGATGAATGCCGCACGGGCCGGTGTGTGCAAGCGCACACTGCCCGCTCAGCACTGCAATCATCTGCAAGCCATCCCCTCAGCGGGGCAGGCTTGCGATGATCGCAAGTACGATCTGCCTGTCCAAGATGGGCAGGTCGTACGAAATTTTAATGACCTTACATCCATCGCACAATGAAAGTCGTGCGATGGTTGTAAGGTGTATGGGCAGCCAAAGTCTGAGCTCTACTGTGTAGGGACTGCAAGAGCCTAAAACTACATCCAATTCAGGTACAAGTCTAATTCGGCGGGGAAGTGTGTGTGATGGGGGTAATTTTCTGTAAGATGATGTATATTGGGAGGTATTGAAGTGTGCCTGCATTAGCATAGGGTTGGAGAACTGAGAGGTGGGGCAATGGCACAGTGTCTGAATTACATTCTCTGAAAATGTTGCACCCCCTCATTGAGCGGAGACCTGGGAGGATCATGAGCATGTTTGGTTCTACTTTGCAAATCTGTCACCAGGGAAAACCGTTCCTGTATATGTTTGAACCAATCACGTAGCTGTTTGTCTGGAGGAGCCCTTCAATCCGTGACGGAGATTTGCCACCGTGGCTGCTAACCTCCGCACCATCATTGCAATTCTAGGTTGTAGGACAATTATCTTCTGAGACCAATTATTATTTTTCCATTTTAAGGGCCTGATTTACACCCGGGTGATCCCTTGTGGGGCGCTTAAAGTTTCCTGCTGAATCAGCCAAATTTGCCAAGGCGCTGGTGCCACTTGGCCAGACAAAAGTCAAGTTTTTAAATCAACATTTGTTAAAGGAGCCTTGTGGAAATGCCAATCGGCTGCAGGCATCGGGAATTCAGAGGGCCGCTTTTCGGCTGGATACAAAACCCGGCTGGGAAGATTCCGCCCACTCATGCCTCTTAGCAGGAATGGGGGAATCGAGTGGTTTCTCAGGTGGGGCCGAATGTGAAATATCTTGTGTATGGTAAGCTGGGTACACACGGTTATATTTTCTTCATTCAACCTGCGGGCTAAACGAAGAAAATATAACGGAGCACTTACAAGCATGGATGGAGGAATCCTCCGCTGTCTTCATTTATATTCTTACAGCAAGAATTTTCCAACCTGCTCCTTGTATCAGCTGATGGAGGGATGCCGGGCACAAAGGTGAATGTGCTGACAGCGGTACCCACCGTGCAGATTTCTGCCAGTCATGAATCGGCCACAATTTGCACCATGTGTATCCTATGTTAGACAAGTTTGGGATCCAACAGGTTGGAATTTCCCTCTGGCAATCTGACTATCTGAATGGAGATGAGTAGAGATAATGTAAACTCGTTCGGCTGTATATGAAAAGGTGCTTGTTTGTCTTAGGCTGGGTTCACACCTAGGCGTATCAAATATGTGCGTTTCGTGTCGCGCTATTCGCGGTAAAAAAAACGTGTGTTTGCGAGGGCTACCTGGCTGTATCCCAATGGATATGCGCGACAAAAACGCCCCAAAGAAGCTCCTGTACTTCTTTGGGCGTAGGGCGTTTGTAGCGCACTCATACGGCCTGTAATACGCCCAGGTGTGAACCATACCCATAGGAAATAATGGGATTTCGGTGTTTGAGCGTTTTGCAGAGTGTAGGAACGTGCTACAAAACGCCCAGGTGTGAACCGGGCCTTAAAGGGAGTGTACAGTGTTTCTCTTTATGGATAAACATTTAAGAGTTCAGTTTGGGAATGTTTATCAAGTATTGTTAATGTTTAACAACAACAAAACATTATGTATCATTTCTACAGCTGTATGTACATGGAGGATTGTTCATTTACATATGCAGGCTCTGCTTCCTGCTTTGCACAGTGCTTTAGGCCTCATTCACACACGGCGCAAGAGCAAAATTGTATATACGTAAAATAAGAAGAAATACGCTGCCCGGACGCATCTCGGTGCCATTCTGTTTTTGCGCATTTTTACGCTACGCAAATATACTGCTCCATACGCAGCTGTGTGTATGGAGCCATATATTTGCATACGGTACAATATGCGCGTATACGCGCGGCAGTGTGAATGAGGCCGAACCACTCCTTCTCACGATTCAAGTCTCTGCGTCAGAGACAATACAATTCAATCCCTGTGGCTGCACCGAACTACTGAGAGCTCACGAAAACCACATTCACTGTTGCACATTCTTAAAGAGAACTATGAGGTGAGTGCTTTTCACTCACCTCATAGTTCTAGCCGACCTGTGACAATGAGACTGTCGCAGGTCGGCTCAGTAGATCGGGAGGTGAGCGAACATATACCGGCGTTCGCTCACCTCTCGATCCTGTCACGGCTCTCTGCGGTGACAGGGGGAGGGGCTGGATTCCCCCCTCCCCGCTCCGATCCGCCAGCGCTGACTTGCGGAACGGGCGGGGGCGGGGACAGCTGGCTCTGCCTCTAGATAGGCAGAGCCAGCTGTCACTCACGCAGCTGGGCGGATCTCGACATCGATGTCGGGATCCGCTCCGGCTGCGGCGTCTCAGTATACCGCGAGCTGTAGCCCGCGGTATACTGAGCTTAGGGTAACGGGAGGACGCTAGTTTGTGTCCTCCCGTTACCCTAAGGAGAACTATGGGGAAAAACACTGACCCCATAGTCTCATTTTTAAAAATGTCAAATTGTCTATTTGTGTGTGTGTGTGTGTGTGTGTGTGTGTGTGTGTGTGTGTGTTGAACGCCCGCACGCGCACAGTGTTTTTCTGTTAAGGATCAAAGCTAAAATAAACAGCTGTCGCCCTCGTCCTCACCCCAACACTTGTCTGGATCTGTCATTATCCTACATCAGCACTTGTCCAAGGAGGCCAGAAATACTGCATTTTCTTTTATACCTCCATAGGAAAGAAATACATCAATTAGCAGAGAATATTTAGAGCTAAACTCGGGGCACAATAAAAAAAATCATTGAAATATATTCCTCGGTAACCACAAAGGATATAAATCTACTTTGTGTGCACCAAATGGCTGTGCTAACCCAGTTTATGATTTGGAAAAATAGCAGTGACATCATCACCGTGCTGTACATAGCCTGGGCAGAACTGTGGGTGGGGCTCAGTTGGCCCCACCCATTACAGTTAACAGGTAGGGGTCGGCGATGAGACCAGTCAGCCTGCACAAGGAGAGCGCGGCAGTGACCGGTGTTTATTACAGGAGGGGGCGGAGACAAGACCAGTCACCCTGCACAAGGAGAAAGAGCAGCAGTGAGTGGTCTTACAGGAGGGGGCGGAAACAAGACCAGTCACAAGGCGAGAGAGCAGCAGTGAGCGGTCTTTATTACAGGAGGGGGTGGAAACAAGACCAGTCACAAGGCGAGAGAGCAGGAGTGACCGGTCTTTATTACAGGAAGCTCCAAGTCTCACACTGGATTACTGCACAGATCTGGTAGAAACACACAAAGCTCACCAAGACTTGAGGAAGAATACTCATCATTTTTTATCCTGAAGTTCAGCTTTAGAGTAAAATCCAGACATTAATTAATTCATTTCTGTATTTATAATTACATCATCAAAGTATTTTGTACATGGTAGCAGTGGGAGTACCTGCATTTTACTTGATATCAGCCTGTTGTAGTCCCTGTACAGCAAAACTTAGAGGGGAGGTAGAAGCAGCACAAGGAGCCAATTGAGGGCGCTACATAGCAGCGAGCATGCTAATAGACCTGAAGAGCAGAGAGATTAGCTCATCATTGTTATTTCTGCTCATTCACTGACCAATGAGCTGAAAATGTTAACTATAGTAGAGAAAAATCAGGTCGCTGGATTGGCTGTGACTACTTCCTAGTTGTCTGTCTAAATCTCAGGACTGGATGGACAGAAATACAAAGCCTTTGGCTGGTAAATGTCTCCCTCTTGGCACAATGCAGTCAGGCAAGTACTGTTCTCCTGGCAACCGCCAAACCCAGACACGTCCATCGGATTGCCAGACAGAGAAACTTGATTGGTCACTCCAGAGAACACGTCTCCACTTTGTTATAATCCCAGTAACAGGTGACTGCGGAATATTTAGTAGCAAGAAATTTCACAGAACACCTGAACCCAATGATTTGGAGGGGTGTCGCAATACTTTGGGCAATATAGTGTATATATAGTATAATAATCTGAATTTAAACTGGTTTGTCTGGAGTTCAGCTTTAAATCGTCATCCATTCTGCCTTTCCCATAAGCGGGGTGTGGGAGTGAATGGAATGCAGCCTGATGCTGAATCAGTATCCTTGCCGGTCAGGATGTGTCTGATCAGGTGATCATTACTAAAACATAATCTGTATTTATTCTGTTAGAAAGAAAAATATATATATTTGCTTTTCTACTGGTGAACGGTCAGTATAATGCAGGCAGGAAATAGCTAGCACTGGGGTAGGCAACCTTGGCATTCCAGCTGTTGTGGAACTACAAGTCCCATGAGCCTTTGCAAGACTCTGACATCCACAGGCATGACCCCTAGAGACATGAAGTAATTTGTACTTTCACCACTCCACCACATCACGTGAGCCTCACTGCTAAAGGCATGGCAACCATACGTAGACCAGTAACAGGAAATCAATGCAAAAAGCAAAGTTGATGTGACGGGTTCCCTTTAAAGCAGTGGCTTGCCTTTTCTTCCCTGCCCTCCCTAGCAGCAGTAGTTGTTGATGTAAAAATGTTTGCGATGTAATCTTAAAATAAAAAAACTATTAAAGTTAAAAAAAAAAAAAAAAGCTGGTGATCAGACATGTATCACGTTTGCAGGCATGGTGTTGGTGCTGGCTACAGCAATCTGCAGAGAACGAGCTTGCAGGAGACGTCGTTATTGGGTACACCCGATCTTGAGGCTCAGGGACTCCGAGGGTCAGTTTTGGAGTTTATATGAGGATTTGGGAGCTCACTTTTTTTTTTGCTTAGCTGCAGTGCGGTCCGTTTTTGGCGCGTTTTTGACGCGTTCGTGCGTTTCCGGACTGTTTCCTGGCAACGTGACATGCAGTATTTTTTCTGTCCTGAGCACGTGAGAACTGTAGCCCATTAAACACATAGGGACACATTGGGATGCATTTTTAGTGCAGGAGCGAACGGATCTGGTCAGGACAGAATCGGGACGTCGTGTGAACAAGCCCTCAAACGCTCCTATTACTGTGTATTATAGCAGTGCGTGTACTGCCCCATGGTGCTTTGCCGTGCCATTCGTTTTCAAGAGCACGCCAACCCACTAACGCAATGTACCACAATGCACAGATGTGAACGGGAAAATAAATGAACATGCATCATTTATTATGCATTATGGCACATTTATAACCGAGCAATGCATGATGACACGCATAACGATCGTGCGTTAAGGCGAGGCACGAGTGTAAACCGACCCTTGGAGGAAATCTGTAACCAGCAAATTGCTGTTTATTAATGTAAAACAAAATGGGGGGAAAAAAAGAAAACCCTTCTCTCTATTTTTCAGCTCTCTAGTCGAAAACATTTGGTGGTTTTGTCTCAATTAGGTATGAGCCCCATCAGCTGC
>NW_017308746.1:129341-130634 GCF_000935625.1 Nanorana parkeri | reverse complement strand
TTCCTGCAAAGGGCAGGATGCAGTGATGTCATTGACCTTATAGGGCCAGGTGGCTATATTTGGTCAATAAGGTCGACCTTATATGGCTATAAGTTTGTCAACACGAGCATCCCATCCAGCTGTGGGGTGGGGATTGCCCTGGAATACAGCTGATTTGGGCAGGTGGCCCCATGTCCCTTCTGGGTTCGGGGTTTTTCCTGAGCACACGTGACCACACTTCCGTTCTGGCCCAGGCATGAACGGCGTGTCCTTCGGCAGCCTCCCGGGTTATGCACTTCGCATACCAGAAGGCTGCAGGAGTAGGAACTCTCCGCAGCCGGGGATAACCTGGAGGCGCATCATGGGGGTCAAATGCAGAACCCAGAAGAGACCGCCAACTCCCAACGATGTCACAGAAGAAGATGGCGGAGTGGGACCTGCAGGACACCACGGCAGGTGAGTATGGGACCTGGATTCACTCAGCAGGTGAGTGTTTTGTTTTCTGCTGGGGACCCAATGTAACGGGTAAGAGGGGGATAAAAAAACCGGGAAGGGGGGGGTGAAGTTTCCCTTTAACTGTTACACAAACATTCCAAATGTTTTCCAAATGCAATTCCACCAGTGACTGGCCAGATTGACACTACAACGCGCTATTGTTCCCTGGCACGCCGGTTGTCTAATGCTTGTGAACATGACGCGTAATGTGGACAAGGTGGCTGACCCCTGGTCTAAGCCTTTAATTCAACCTCAGAGAATTGCGTCCAAGCTATGTACGTTTTCAGGGCATCCGCATACTCTGGAATATTCCTTTAATCCATCCCGGCCTCTGGGCCTTTGAAGACTGCAGACTTCTGCACGGAGACGTTCCTAGATGAATAATGCATGGCCCCATACCATGTGAAAGATGAGCTTGTGTTCCCATTAATGTCCTGTCACATTTCATGCTCTCGTACGACCGGTTTGTTGATGCTGAAATGATGAGTACTGAGGCGTTCCTTGGGGCCTACGTCGAGCTCACACCCCCGAATCGTCCAATCGCGGCTGCCCTGCCTTATGTCAGATGCCATATGGATAACACACGGTGTGCATAATTCTATACACACATAGCTGAGAGTGTTTTTAAGGTCACAGAGTAATGTACTGCATGTCCTGCCCTTGTGTTTTCCTGCCAACAGGCACGGCAATGTATATCTTTACTTGAATGGGATTGGATTTCATGGCCCAATGGAATTCTGTGTCATTGAAAGGTGTGAAAAGATAGGCAAGGAGCTCAGTGTAGGTCTAATACAGAGCACTAAGAGATCTGGGGGGGGG
>NW_017308746.1:128075-129289 GCF_000935625.1 Nanorana parkeri | reverse complement strand
TGGGGTATTTAAATCAACCTGTAACTCATTGCTCTGTTCACATTGCACTGCTGGAGCCTCCATAGATCCTATACAGATCCCAACGTCTTGACAATTGGTATTTGCAGGAATGCTGCCAGTCTGCCACTGGTCTCTAGTGACTGGATAGGCTGCATTCTCAGTGATGTCACCGGTCTCTAGTGACTGGATAGGCTGCATTCTCAGTGATGTCACCGGTCTCTAGTGACTGGATAGGCTGCATTCTCAGTGCTTTCACTGGTCCCTAGTGAAGGGATAGGCTACGTTCTCAGTGATGTCACTGGTCTCTAGTGAATGGATAGGCTACGTTCTCAGTAATGTCACTGGTCTCGAGTGACTGAATAGGCTGCATTCTCAGTGATGTCACTGGTCTCGAGTGACTGGATAGGCTGCATTGTCAGTGATGTCACCGGTCTCTAGTGAATGGATAGGTTGCATTCTCCGTGATGTCACCGATCTCTAGTGAATGTTTTTGTATTCTCGGTAGCTGCTTTCACATCTGTAAATGTGCGAGAGATGAACAGCTGCTCCTATGGACACAATCTGCTGCCTGCCGGCCGGTTTTCTTGTTCGGGAGCGACTCTGAATACAACCTTGGGCTTTGCCTTAGATAAAACCTTACTCTTTTATCTTCGCTGCGGAGTCCACACTTTGCAGGTTACGCAGTCAGTTGGGTCACGTTTGCTTATGCTAACTTGTAATGATTGTCACATTTATCCCAAATTCTGATTGTCTCTTGAAAGGAAGCGCAGAGCATTGAGTGCTCTATCTGCTCTATGAAATGGAGTTGATCCCCAGGGTAAGATTTCAATCCGTGGAGTCTGCTACAAACACATTGTTTGCAGATGGTATCCAGGTTTTGTATGCTGAAGTGAGCCATTGTGTGCATATGATCAGTCAACGAACTGTAAGGGTATTCAAGGTACATTCTCACTGCAAAACACTGGTGAAATAATAGAGGCAAGATGTGCTTGGAGCACCCATCAGGCAGTATCTCCTCCTTCTAAAGATGACCACACATTTTGTACAATCTCTTCTTGATTTGCCAACAACTATGTAGTGCAGGGACCATTGCATACTGATTGAAGGGATTCTTTAAGTAGGTTTGCGCACTACATGGTTTTTGAAACTCGCAAGACCAGCTTTTCTCAACTAGGGTTCCTCCAGAGGTTTCTAGAGGTTCCTTGTGTAGTTTG
>NW_017308746.1:106238-127731 GCF_000935625.1 Nanorana parkeri | reverse complement strand
GGTCTCTAGTGACTGGATAGGCTGCATTCTCAGTGATGTCACCGGTCTCTAGTGACTGGATAGGCTGCATTCTCAGTGATGTCACCGGTCTCTAGTGACTGGATAGGCTGCATTCTCAGTGCTTTCACTGGTCCCTAGTGAAGGGATAGGCTACGTTCTCAGTGATGTCACTGGTCTCTAGTGAATGGATAGGCTACGTTCTCAGTAATGTCACTGGTCTCGAGTGACTGAATAGGCTGCATTCTCAGTGATGTCACTGGTCTCGAGTGACTGGATAGGCTGCATTGTCAGTGATGTCACCGGTCTCTAGTGAATGGATAGGTTGCATTCTCCGTGATGTCACCGATCTCTAGTGAATGTTTTTGTATTCTCGGTAGCTGCTTTCACATCTGTAAATGTGCGAGAGATGAACAGCTGCTCCTATGGACACAATCTGCTGCCTGCCGGCCGGTTTTCTTGTTCGGGAGCGACTCTGAATACAACCTTGGGCTTTGCCTTAGATAAAACCTTACTCTTTTATCTTCGCTGCGGAGTCCACACTTTGCAGGTTACGCAGTCAGTTGGGTCACGTTTGCTTATGCTAACTTGTAATGATTGTCACATTTATCCCAAATTCTGATTGTCTCTTGAAAGGAAGCGCAGAGCATTGAGTGCTCTATCTGCTCTATGAAATGGAGTTGATCCCCAGGGTAAGATTTCAATCCGTGGAGTCTGCTACAAACACATTGTTTGCAGATGGTATCCAGGTTTTGTATGCTGAAGTGAGCCATTGTGTGCATATGATCAGTCAACGAACTGTAAGGGTATTCAAGGTACATTCTCACTGCAAAACACTGGTGAAATAATAGAGGCAAGATGTGCTTGGAGCACCCATCAGGCAGTATCTCCTCCTTCTAAAGATGACCACACATTTTGTACAATCTCTTCTTGATTTGCCAACAACTATGTAGTGCAGGGACCATTGCATACTGATTGAAGGGATTCTTTAAGTAGGTTTGCGCACTACATGGTTTTTGAAACTCGCAAGACCAGCTTTTCTCAACTAGGGTTCCTCCAGTCATTCTTCCCACTGACCACCAGTGTAAGGAGCATTCTTCCCAATGGCCATCAATGTAAGGGGGTATTCTTCCTAATGACCACCAATGTAGGTAGCACTCTTTCCAATAGCTGGGGATGCCATTCTTCATGCCACCGGCTCCCTTGTAATCTGACCTCTGTGTAGAGTTCTAGGAAATGCAATGACTGAATTTTGGCAACCTAGGTAATAACAGTTCTAGGAAATCCAGCTGACAAAATGAATTAAGTTACTGAGGTTGCTATGAAAAGAAATTAGATGGAAAATCAATCCACACTGCGGTTGTAAATAGTTCCTTTTAATAATGTTTTACTACAGAATGCTGTTACAACCTGTATCTGTGTTTAATTACCTTAGTAAAGCTCTGTATGTGTGAAAAGATTTCCGATGCAGCAGCATCTGCCTGCTTTCAGACACCCTTTCTAACTGGAATAGTGCCGTGCAGAGGGAGAGGAATTAAGGAAGTGGCAAAACTTTTATTAACCCTTGCAGTGGGCTATCATTTTCGTCTAGGTGCTAAAATAAAAAGGTTCTACTCGACTGAACCTCAGCTCTGGCTGGCTGCCACAGCCTTTCCTCCAACCTGCCTCAATGCTATGTTCAAATAGTGGTATGTCCCTCACGTCCTTAAGGCTGGGTTCACACTTCAGCGTATTGGAAACTCGCGTTTGCACCGCGATTTGCGGTAAAAGAAACGTGCTTCAAACGCAAGTTTCCGAGGGGGTATCCGGCTGATAACAGCGGGATACGGGTGTTAATACGCCCCAAAGAAGCTCATGTACTTCTTTGGGCGTATGACGTTTTACCACTCGATCGAACGGGCGGTAAAACGCGCAGGTGAGAACCATGCCCATAGGCAAACATGGGTTTTCACCTGTTTGCGCGTTTTTACCGAGCGTAGGAACGCGCGGTAAAACGCTCAGGTGTGAACGGGGCCTTACACTGTATTGGACGTGATGACTCTGGGACCTTACACTGCTGCAGCGGAGGGGTAGCCAGGCTGGAAGGACCAGTCTAAGAGCAAGCCGGCTCTCCTTTTATTTTAGCACCTATATAAGTAGCTATCCCCACACTGCAAGGGTTCATAAAAGATTTGCCCAGTGTTCATCTTTAAAGAGGGAGCAGTCACTTCTCTGACTTATTTACTTGTGTTACTTGAACTATTGTTTTTTCTGGAGATAAGGAGTCTGGAAAACATGAGAAAGGTGACAAGAGCACCACCTGCTGGCTGGATATAAACATACAAAACACTCCTATGTAACACTTCATATGTATCTGGCTATAAACCATTTATTTTTAAACATTTTTAGTGCTGACCATAATAAAGAAAATCTATACAATATCGCTATACATTCACTATACAGTCGCTGTCCTGTCTGTGGCCATCGATCAGAATGCATATACGCAACAGTTCAGTGCATTGCATGTGCTGGAAATGAATGAGTAAGTGAAAATGGTGTCTGTGGACTTTTGAAGAGCAGAAATCCTTGGTTAGGAGATAAGCATTTAATCTTTGTACATAGGTAAACCTTGTGAAACCTGCTAGGGAAGGGGGCCCGGTATAGAGTGTGTGCGTGCCGTGTTCATGGCTACTGATTGCACAGCAACGTTGACTGCAGTCAGTGTGTCCACATCCATTAGTGGGAACGGTGAAAAAGATGACACCGGCCTTTTAAATCACATAATATGGAGGTGATACAGAGCAGAGTATTAGTGTTAAAGGGGAAGAAAGCCTGAAAAAGGAAAACTAAAGCAGACACCACATCAAAGGACCGGCAAGCTGTATTATATTTTTTGATTCATAGGTTTAGATGCACTTTTCATATAGTAACAAACAATGTAACAAATGGAAGTACAATGTACTGAACATTCTGTACGACTGAATTATTAAAACTGACGCGTCTCTGTTTTTGCGTGCAGGTGCAGCCGGTGTGTTGGTTGGACATCCGTTTGACACAGTAAAGGTGGGTTCATGTCTATGATTATTTTTTTAATTGGTTGGAAAAAGAAAATAGAAGGTTGCTATGACAGGAAAAAGGAAGGAGACTTGCATACCGACCCCGGTGATATCATTGCAGTGTGCATGGCATTGTTGCACCTGCAACATGTTTGGGGGGGGGGGCATGGGGTGGAGCTTTGTAGATGGAGGTGGAGTTTTACACCACCACAGCTCATAAATGCATTAAATGTGCAACCTTGAAATCTAAGGTAAGCATCTGTAGGAAGGTGGGGGAAAAAAATCACTCCATGGTTTCTACTATATCTCTTCCTTACTGGTGCTTTTAGGCAGGGAGAGTGCAATGCCATAGAAATGGGTGATTCCCACCCCATCCCCATAGTAGGGTTGCCACCTTTTCTTCAAGCGCAACCCAAACACTAGCGAAACGCGGAATTATTTTTTGGGAGAATGAGGCGTGGCGTATTCATATGTAAAAGGCACCACCCATTAATATGTAAATATCACAGTTGAGACTATTTTCAGTGAGGGGCCAGTAGCCCCTATCTTAATTTTGGTTGCTCCTGTCTGCCTGCATCTTGTGCCCGGGTTCCTGGTGCCATGAAACCCGGACACAGCTTTCAAAACCCGACTGTCCGGGTGAATCCTGGACAGGTGGCAACCCTACCCCATAGATCGATGCCATAGAAATGGGTGGTTCCCAAGTCCACCACCCCCATAGATTGATGCCATAGAAATTGGTGGTTCCCAAGTCCACCACCCCATAGATTGATGCCATAGAAATGGGTGGTTCCCATCGACTGTCCGGGTAAATCGTGGATACCTAGCACCCCCACCCCATAGATTGATGCCATAGAAATGGGTGGTTCCCAAGTCCACCACCCCCATAGATTGATGCCATAGAAATGGGTGATTCCCAACCCCACCCCCATAGATCGATGCCATAGAAATGGGTGGTTCCAAGCCCACCCGTCATTGATCGAAGCCAAAGAAATGGGTGATCCCCAAGCACACCTGTCATAACTCGACGCCATAGAAACGGGTAATTCCCAACCCCGCCCATAGATCAACGCCATAGAAATGTGTGATTCCCAAATCCATCCCCCATTTATCACTGGCAAATTATTATTAGTATCAGGAGTGCTAGTGAAAGGCAAGTTGGAAGTGGTGCACCAGACCCAGAACCATAACCAGTCTCTGTTAGGGCCACAATACACCCCCCTACCCCAAAAGAAAGGGGTCACCCAAACTGAGAATTCCCATACAGTTGAAACAAAATGAGCCCCAAAATATTTATAAATAATCCACAAGTGACAGCCAACACGTTTGCCAAACATCCCCCTTCGCCAGGGCTTTAGTAATGTGTCAAGAGAGTCTAATGGACTCAAAAGCAAAACAACTGGATAAAGAATTCTGTGTTTGTTAAAAAGAAACAGAAGAGATACAATGTCAGCGTTTTAGGAGTGAAGGGAAAATGGACAGATGGCTCCAAGGGTAGATGGTCATCCTAAAAACTGAGCTGTTATATGATCATTGGTGCCACTGCATTCATTCTTCGTAGTTTTATAACGTCCTTTTTATTGTATGCAGTCTTTTGACCATTGATAGAAGGAGAGAGCAGAGAGTCCATGTGCAGGACTAACCTTTTGTCGGTGGTCATGCTTTGTTTGTGCAGACACACACAGCTTACTAGCACACACAAGGGTCCCTGCAAGGGAAAGGAGCCACGCTAAACAAGGATATAATGGCCAGCTTGTTCTGCAGGAAACTGACACTTCAAGGAGCAGCATCCATTGCAAGTGATTCATCATTTTGAAATGGCTTAAAACCTTTTGACTTTAATATCACTTGAAGCATTCTAGTGTTCCGGTATTGGCAAGCTGGATCGCACCCTGGCAGAGAGATCCCCACCAGCACTGCCAGTGCAAAGCCGACCTTCCCCTGGTGGGTTTTTCATAATGTGAACTAACGTTCTTACTGCAAACAAGCTGTCCGAGGCCGATCTATCTTCACCGATCGCCTGGAGGTTCCAAATCTCCCGGCTCTTTAATAAGTAAAGGGCTCAGAGAGACACCACGTCAGCCTCTCAGCTGATTATCACCTACCCGAAGAATGACTGAGAGCTGCGGGGTTTTTCCATGATGTAGGAGTATGCAGGAGCTTCAGTATCAGGTGTTGCATGATCAGTTCAGTCATACACAGTCATTGTAAGGTGAACCTGTCCTCAAAAGGGGCCGTGGGCACAATAAATGACATACACTATATTGCCAAAAGCATTGGGACGCCCCTCCAAATCATTGGATTCAGGTGCTCCGTGACATTTCCTGGCTACTAAATATTCCGCGGTCACCTGTTACTGGTATTATAACAAAGTGGAAGCGACTGGGAACAACAGCAACTGAGCCAGGAAGTGGTAGGCCACGTAAAATGACAGAGCGGGGTCAGCGCATGCTGAAGCGCACAGTGCGCAGAAGTCGCCAACTGTCTGCAGAGTCAATAGCTACAGACCTCCAAACTTCGTGTGGCCTTCAGATTGGCACAACAACAGTGCGTAGAGAGCTTCATGGAATGGGTTTCCATGGCCGAGCAGCTGCACCCAAGCCTTACATCACCAAGTGCAATGCAAAGCGTGGGATGCCGTGGTGTAAAGCACGCCGCCACTGGACTCTGGAGAAGTGGAGACGTGTTCTCTGGAGTGACCAATAACTCTTCTCTGTCTGGCAATCCGATGGACGTGTCTGGGTTTGGCGGTAGCCAGGAGAACTGTACTTGCCTGACTGCATTGTGCCAAGTGTAAAGTATGGGGGGGGGGGTTGGGCTTGGCCCCTTAGTTCCAGTGAAGGGAACTCTTAAGACATCAGCACACCAAGACATTTTGGACAATGTCATGCTCCCACGCTTCCTGTTCCAACATGGCTGCGCACCAGTGCACAAAGCAAGGTCCATAAAGACATGGATGGGGGAGTTTGTGGTGGAGGAACTTGACTGGCCAGCACAGAGTCCTGACCTCAACCCCATAGAACACCTTTGGGATGAATTAGAGCGGAGACTGCGAGCCCGGCCTTCTCCTCCAACATCAGTACCTGACCTCACAAATGGTCCAACATTCCCATAGACACACTCCTAAACCTTGTGGACGCCTTCCCAGAAGAGTTGAAGCTGTTATAGTGGCAAAGGGTGGAGCCAACCCAATACTGAACCCTGCGGACTAAGTCTGGGATGCCATGAAAGTTTATGTGCGTGTAAAGGCGTCCCAATACTTTTGGTAATATAGTGTATGTGATGCAAATAGAAAACGAGACGCTGGATCTAATGATCTGTTAGTCTTGCACAGTTGTATCGGCTCCTCTCCTGGACTGAAATGTCTTCCTCTGATATCACTGCACACTGGGAGCTCCTCACAATGTGCATTAGAAGCTGCAGCAAGTCAGATAGAGCCCGTCTCATTTCCTGGCTGGAGGAAGTCCAGCATCATCTAACGCTTTCCTCCCCAGCCTGACTGTCATTGGCCCGCCGCTTTCATTCATTGGATTTCAGCTACGGGGGCACAGCTTTACACGTGGGCATTTCCTGGGGTGGTTTGCATGCAAATACAGCTGGTCTAGGAACGCCCACTTCTGCAGACTGACACCCTCCCATCAAGGCATTTTTTTTATATTTGCATAACCCCTCCCAAGGGCCAGCCCACTGCTTGTATCGGGGCTCTTGAAAAGAGTACTGAGGCAGGGCACTGTGATGTTTTCAGGAAGCTATGTACAGCACCCTGTCAGCCCCTACCACCAGCCATGATCTGTCGGCATTGAACAGAGACCCGGTGATGACATCACTCGGTCTAAAATAAGGTATGTCATGAAAACGGAAAGATTTTTTTAATGTCCTTAGCATGCTGATGAGAGGTGAAGGAGGAGCCAGCGAAGCCAAAATATAAGCAGATTAATCTTCAGCTTTAAGGATGAATTGCTCCACAGTGCCCACAGCTGCTCAGCCCCATGAGAGCTCCTTCTATAGCTCATTGAATTCCTGTCAGGAATTTCTATTGAATGCCGACAGCCTGGCCACAGGTCCACTTTAAACAATGCTCGGAGCTTTCCCTACTGATCCCAGGTATCTGTGCTGTGTGTCCAGTAGGAAGCAGAACAATGCGGAGCCGGGACACAAAGCTTTGTTCTTCGGAATGTTGCTCTGCAGCTGTTCCGAGGAGATAAAACAGAACAATGTGTCACAATGTTTCCTCAAGCCATTTCCGCTGCTTCGAGCCCCCGGCCACCGATTGGCTGACACAGCCGCAGCGATGACTCTGCTCTGCATGCTTCCCATCACTGACGTCTGCATGTGCGGCTTTAATAATATTCTGTCGGCCTTCATAAACTTTCACAACCTCTAATCGCTACAAAGCTGAACACTGTGTACAAGGCGGCTGCAGGGAGGCTCATGGCATTGTTGTCAGACAGGTCTGGACACCCCTGAGCGAGCTGGGACATGTACTTCTTCAACAACCAAGAGAGGGCGGACCCTCAGTGTAGATGTGACCTGTATGGGAGCACAGCTGTGGGAAAGAATCACTCCGGGAAACAAACAAAAAATCCTTTTAAACCCCAATGTTTTGTAAGGGTCCCCACACACCTTACGATTATCGTACGATAATCGCGAGGTAGCCGTGCGACCTCTACTACTGTAAGGTCGCACGACTTTAAACTTACGGACATGTTCGAAAACCCGCCGAGCATCGTACGATGTTTGGCGGGTTTGTGGCATGTCCGTACGATAACAGCCGCACGGGCCGGTGTGCGTTCGGCATTGCGGTCATCGGAAGCCCGCCTCTCAGGGGGTGTGGCTAGCGATCATCGCAAGTACGATCTGCCTATGCAACATAGGCAGATCGTACGTTTTTTAAGTACCTTAGAACCATCGCAAGACAGAAGTCTTGCGATGGTTGTAAGGTGTGTGCCCAGCCTTAAGCTTTGAATAGGGTAGGTAAGGGTTAAAACCTCGGTCAGGTGCTGTGTCTCCATTACAATTATTTTCTCTCACTTTTTGCATTCTGACATGTGTCACCTGGACAGGAAGTGAAAGAAAATGGTGACACAGACAACCATTTAAAGCTGGCCATACACCTTACAATTATCTGCAGATTTTCTGTGGTCAGTTGGAAAAAGTGCAACAGATTGGCCCAGGTGGAGATTCCTCCATCCACACAGTTTAGGCCCCATTCACACTGAGCGACATGAAAATTGCGCGTTTTTGTGCGATATTGAGCGACTTGTCTCGTGAAATCGTGCAACTTTTTCCTATTGGGCTGTATGCAATCAGGAGCAATATCGCTCGAAATCGCTCGAAAAAAGGGTCATGTAGGAGCGACAAGATACCAGCGACGAGCTACAAGCGATATTGAGCGACGAGATGTGAACAGCTCCATTGAAATGGATTGGAGAAGCTACATAGAGCGATATCGTGTGGAAATATGAGCGATATCGCTGCGATAAATCGCTTAGTGTGAATGGGGCCTTAGCGTGGATGGAGGAATCTGTTGCACCTTTTCCATCTGACCATAGAAAGTCTGCAGATAATTGTAACGTGTATGGGCACCTTTTGTTGAATGGAGCTGAGGTTTCAGTTTTATAATCTAATGTCACGGGCAAAGTCAGATGCTTAGGCCAGTTTTCGCAAAAGCAGATTAATTTATTAATAATAATAATACTGTATTTGCTGGCGTATAAGGTGACTTTTTATACTTAAAAACATCCCTGAAAATCGGGGGTCGTCTTATACGCGGGGTATACAATGTATAACTTTTAGTTCGTTTGGGCCAAGGTGGCCCAAAACGAACATCCCTAATCTGTCAGCCCGCTGGATGTGCGGTAATACTGTTTGTACGGTAGCTTCGGCTACATACAGTATACCGAGCTGAGCCAATCACGGAGAGCGATGTACACAACCTCTGCCAATCCGAGCAGACTTTGTATTCATTAATAGAATACATCGCTCGCCGTGATGCCTTCCATGTTGTCATCAGCGCAGATGTGCAGACACGTGTCTTTCTACTTTGTACTTTTGATCTGCAAACAGCTGAATGTAAACAAAGCAATGTTTACCTCTGTCCGGGTCTGTCATGTCCGCTCTCAAAGCACAGGTATTGCCAAAGTCACTCGTTGTCCCCGGGTATATTAAAACGGTGAATGAGTTTTGAATGTTCTCCATCCAGCCCCATATGAGGTCTAAGTTGTTGCAGTGCCTCATTGAAAAGGAAGTTGTTCTGTGACATCACTAGAGGGGCGGGGCTGTGTGATGTGCGCCAGTACCCAGGATTCTTATTCTGATCAGTCGTTCTCGTGATTCAGACAATTTGTTTTCTATCCAAATCCTGCCGCCTTCACCTTCGTAACATCTCAAAAATACGCCCCTTCCTCATCAATGACACCGCAAAACTACTCATCCACTCCCTTGTTATCTCTCGTCTTGACTTTTGTAACTCCCTCCTCATTGGCCTTCCACTACACAGGATATCCCCCCTTCAGTCTATCATGAATGCAGCTGCCAAACTCATTCACCTTACCAACCGCTCAGTGTCTGCATCCCCCCCTGCCAATCCCTGCACTGGCTTCCTATAGCCCAAAGGATAAAATTCAAAATATTAACAGTCACCTATAACGCCATCCACAACTCTGCCCCCGGCTATATCTCAGACCTTGTCTCAAAGTATCACCCGAACCGTCCCCTCCGCTCATCCTGCTTTCCAGCTCCCTTGTCCACTGCTCCCATACTCGCCTCCAGGACTTCTCTAGAGTCTCTCCCATCCTCTGGAACTCCTTACCCCAACCTGTCCGTCTATCTCCCACCTTGACTGCCTCTTAGGCGTTCCCTAAAGACTCATCTCTTCAGGGAAGCCTATCCCACCGCAACCTAACCACTGAACCTTCACATTCTCACATAATTCATTCCCACAGCTACCTCATGTATCATTTCCCCCTCCTCTTTTAGATTGTAAGCCCTCAGGGGCAGGGCCCTCCTTACCATCTTGTCTTGAATTGTATTCTAACTGTAATGTCTTCCTTATATTGTAAAGCGCTGCGCAAACTGTTGGCGCTATATAAATACTATGTAATAATAGTGAAAATCTCTTTGTCACTTTTATTGGTTTGTCTCGTATATTTCCATTCTTAAATCTTCGGCAAGAAATGTTGTCTTCATTCTCCGTGTGTTTTGTGGTGATGAATAAATCCTGAGTATATCCGAGATCTGTACCCCCTCCATGCAGCTAGAAGCCCTCTAATGACTCTTTATATTTTCTTCTAGGTGCGTCTACAGGTTCAGAGTGTGAAGAAGCCTCTTTATCGTGGAACTATTCACTGCTTCCAGTCCATCATCAAACAGGAATCTGTAAGTAGAACGCAGCTCAAGTTCTGTATCTCTGACCAATAATGACACTGAGAATGCGGCCTATCCATTCACTAGAGACCGGTGACATCACTGAGAATGCAGCCTATCCATTCACTAGAGACCAGTGACATCACTGAGAATGCAGCCTATCCATTCACTAGAGACCAGTGACATCACTGAGAATGCAGCCTATCCATTCACTAGAGACCAGTGACATCACTGAGAATGCAGCCTATCCATTCACTAGAGACCAGTGACATCACTGAGAATGCAGCCTATCCATTCACTAGAGACCAGTGACATCACTGAGAATGCAGCCTATCCATTCACTAGAGACCAGTGACATCACTGAGAATGCAGCCTATCCATTCACTAGAGACCAGTGACATCACTGAGAATGCAGCCTATCCATTCACTAGAGACCAGTGACATCACTGAGAATGCAGCCTATCCATTCACTAGAGACCAGTGACATCACTGAGAATGCAGCCTATCCATTCACTAGAGACCAGTGACATCACTGAGAATGCAGCCTATCCATTCACTAGAGACCAGTGACATCACTGAGAATGCAGCCTATCCATTCACTAGAGACCAGTGACATCACTGAGAATGCAGCCTATCCATTCACTAGAGACCAGTGACATCACTGAGAATGCAGCCTATCCATTCACTAGAGACCAGTGACATCACTGAGAATGCAGCCTATCCATTCACTAGAGACCAGTGACATCACTGAGAATGCAGCCTATCCATTCACTAGAGACCAGTGACATCACTGAGAATGCAGCCTATCCATTCACTAGAGACCAGTGACATCACTGAGAATGCAGCCTATCCATTCACTAGAGACCAGTGACATCACTGAGAATGCAGCCTATCCATTCACTAGAGACCAGTGACATCACTGAGAATGCAGCCTATCCATTCACTAGAGACCAGTGACATCACTGAGAATGCAGCCTATCCATTCACTAGAGACCAGTGACATCACTGAGAATGCAGCCTATCCATTCACTAGAGACCAGTGACATCACTGAGAATGCAGCCTATCCATTCACTAGAGACCAGTGACATCACTGAGAATGCAGCCTATCCATTCACTAGAGACCAGTGACATCACTGAGAATGCAGCCTATCCATTCACTAGAGACCAGTGACATCACTGAGAATGCAGCCTATCCATTCACTAGAGACCAGTGACATCACTGAGAATGCAGCCTATCCAATCACTAGAGACCGGTGACATCACTGCGCTCACCTATCCATTCACTACAGAAATTGATCACACTCACAAATTTAAAGGATACTTAAAACTGAAGTGAGGGCTTATTGGGGCATTAGCTAGGTACCAATAGGGCTCCTAATGATGTTTGCCCCACGAGTGGCTGCTGCCTATATCATGAAAAATGAGAGATAACAAGTTCTGTGATTGGACAAGGGACGTATGATGGTCAGGATCTCCCCTTGTCCAATCACAGAACGCCTTGTGTTCTTTCGATAGTATACATGAATGGAGGAGCTGCAGAGAGAGACTCCCTGTGATTCTGGAACTTTAGGGGTGACGTCACTGGCGGAGGTTGCATGTAACGAAACATTTTTACCAAATAGTTAAACCAAAAAAATTCATATCGTTAATTGTTTGTTCTTTTTGGTTTTCTTTAGGCATGGGGACTGTACAAAGGGGTCGGCTCGCCCATGATGGGGCTAACGTTTATCAACGCTCTTGTGTTTGGCGTTCAGGCGAACACCATCCGATACCTCAGCAATGACACACCGTTGAACCAGTTCTTGGCCGGTGCCGCGGCCGGAGCCATCCAGTGCGTCATCTGTTGTCCCATGGAGCTGGCGAAAACCCGACTGCAGCTGCAAGGCACCGGGGAGTACAAGTCCAAATCCAAAAACTACAAGAATTCTCTAGACTGCCTCGTGAAGATCCACCGGAAAGAGGGCTTGAAGGGCATCAACCGAGGGATGGTGACCACCTTTCTCAGGGAGACCCCCAGCTTTGGGTTTTACTTCCTGACCTACGACTATCTCACCAGGTACCTCGGCTGCGAGATCAACGACCGATACATCATCCCCAAGCTGATGTTCGCCGGGGGCATGTCGGGCATCGCGTCTTGGCTGTCGACCTACCCCATCGACGTCATCAAATCTCGACTTCAAGCCGACGGCATCGGCGGCGTGAACCAATATAATGGCATCTTGGACTGCGTCAGGCAGAGCTATCAAAGCGAAGGCATGAGGGTCTTCGCGAGGGGTTTGACGTCCACCTTGCTGAGAGCCTTCCCCGTCAACGCTGCTACATTTGCCACCGTCACTCTGTTCCTCATGTATATGAGATCGGAGAACGCCATCGGCGAGTGCGAGGCTGGGCCGGCGTTACAGCAGCCGACCAGCATGTAGACTTCCCAGCCGGCGCATATGAACATGTATCCCAGTAGACTTATTTTTATATGTGAGTTGTATAAATATTCTGTACATAGACGATATGTATAATTTGGGGTTTATACGCATTTTAGGCAGGCTTTTATCTCAAGTCTACAATAGAGCGTGGCCTTATTGGAACATACTGACCCACTGTTGGCAGTAACTTGGCGCTACGATCCCGGAGATCCCATCGGCATCTACTCCATGAATGTGAAATCAGAAGATCTCTTTTTTCGAGATTATGAATATTTGGGAGAGGCCATGGCACAAGAGTCGGAACGGTGGCTTAGAATGTTTAGCCATTGGTGGATGATTGGGTGGTAGGTGGATAACTGGTTAAGGGCGATGCTTTAAGGCCCATTTACGCTATCCAGTGCATTCAGGGTTCGGTTCCATGCCACGTGTTCCGGTGCAGGTGATTGCACTGTGGGTGGGAGGCGTGTCTGTGTTGCCATTGAAATGAATGGTACCACCCCGCCCCAGATCGTGCCCTGAACGCACTGCATAGTGTGAGCGGGCCCTTTAAAGTCCAACTTCAGGCAGATACAAGGCACACGTCGGTGTAACTCTATTCTTTAATAAATAATTTCATTAGGGATCACCGATACTGGTATCTGTATTGGTGCCGATACCGAGTATTTGGGCAAGTACTTGCCCAAATGCTCCGAGGGCTAGCCCGATACCTGCGCTTCCAGTATCAGGAAGCCGTGCAGCGAGTCATTACATGCTGTCCGGCTTACCGGCCAATCAGGAAGCCAGCCTCCGTGTAATGACTCGCCGCATAGCTTCCTGATTGGTCAAGAAGCTGGCCAATAATGAAGCCGGACGACAAGTCATTGCCCAGCCTCCTGGTTGGCTGGAAAGCCGGCTTCATGCTCCCTCGTCACCTGCCGATGGCTTCCCGCCCAATCAGGTGGAGCATGGGGACGGCTTCCCTGCTAATCGGGAAGCTGGGTGGCTTCCTTAATGGGACTTCCGGTATCCGTATTCGGTATCGGTGAGTACCGAAACAAAAAATAAAAAACAGTGTCGGTGCATCCCTACATTTCATGCATGCGGTATACGTGCCTGCATTGGACCTGGTATCGGTACCCGTACAGCAGAGCTCAAAGTGGGAGAGGGAGAATCGGCACATCTGTGCTGCAGTGCTTGTGTGCTATCGAGGGACATGTTGCTAAGAGGAGAGAGATGAGCTCATCAATCCGCTGCGTCTCCCTTTTATTGTCCAATCACAGGCTGGGGAGGGACAAGACCTGTAAGTGTTACTTAACTGCAGCAAGGAAAAATCAGGTCTCCTGCCCCACCAGACAGGGCTGTGTATATCTCAGGACCGGATGGACAAATACAAACCCTTTGGTAGGTAATAACGGGATTTATGGTTGTATTTAGCTGCCTGGAGTTCATCTTCAGAGCACCACGTGCTTCTGATGGATCTGCAGAGGAGACTTTGATCATATACCCGTGGCATGTATAGTCATATATGGGATACTGCCTGATAATAGGGAGAGCACACCTCCTGGGTTGAATAGTGGGCAGTGGATTACCTAGTGCAGGGGCAGGCGACCTCGCCACGATAGCTGTTGTACAACTACAAGTCCCATGAGGCATGGCAAGACTCCCGACAGCCACGGGCATGACTCCCAGAGGCATGGCGGGAATTGTAGTTTCAGCATAGCAGGAGGGCCGGAGTTGCCTACCTCTGACCTGCTGCATTGGCAGGTAAATTTAGAACTCCAGCCGAAGCTTTTTGGAAGAGCGGAGTGAGGGTCGGGGGTTCTGGTCCTGGCGCGGAGGGGCCCCCTTCCACCTCTGATCCTTCATGTAAAAGCAGCAGCAGGACTTGGTCTCACTCCGCTCTATTGTAGGACTTAGTCTCACTCCGCAATGAAATACTCCATTCTGGAACTGGTGATCCAAATCTCTGCACTGGGGTTCCCAGCTCCGCCCACCTGATGTGACCTGTAGGTGTGACTCTTATTTGCTGCTGAACTCTTGAAGTGTACCTTGTATCAGATGTATTGTTTCATGTTGAAGATGTTTGTATATATGCAAGTATTACACTGCTAGGTATTTATTATTTCTTCCCCCCCCCCCCCCATTCATCTGCCTTTCTCTCCAAAAGGACAGAGCCATCTTTGTTCAGGCTTCATCCCGGGTCACTATCTACTTCCTTAACTTTGATGCTGGCTCAGGGATGACAATCATGGTGCCTCTTACTTTGTGACTTGCAAAGTTACATTGTTGCAGACTGATCACTGGATGGAGGAGAGACTGAGGAAATGCTTACTCCTGTCTGCAGCAGACTGATCGCTGGGGGGGGGGAGGCTGAGGAAATGCTTCTTCCTGTCTGCAGCAGACTGATCAATGGGGGAGGGGAGACTGAGGAAATGCTTCCTCCTGCCTGCAGCAGACTGATTACTGGGGGAGGGGAGACTAAGGAAATGCTTCCTCCAGCCTGCAGCACACTGATGACATCATCTCGGTCTAGGCATACTCCTTAGACTGGAGCCCAAGAATGGCTTTTAGGATGAATTATACGGTTGTATATTATGACATGTTGGGTTTGTTCATGCAAAGGTACCTAAAAGCCGACTATTGTGTGTCAAACAGAATGTATAGGATGCCTTTGTTTGGATTTGTAATCCCGGTGTCAAAGGGGTGGAGCTAAGAACTCCAGGTAGGAGGAGCTCCGAGTTGTATTAAAGTGTTATTGAACACACCGGTGTCCACTTATAACCAAATTATTCCTTTTGCTGGATTTTGATATTTTGCAGTTACATTTATTATTACAGAAAACAAAGTTGTCAGCCGACCGCGCTTCCTAAACACAAATCCTTATTACTTGTGTGATGAACCCCCAATTTCCAGAGGATACTATCCCCTATTAAGTAGGGGTGCAGCCATACTGGTTTTTCAGGATCGAGTACCAATATTTTTTTGACTCTCTGATACCGAATACGGATACCGGATGTCCCGATTAGCCGGGAAGCCTTCTCCATGCTCCCTCCCCACCAGGTGAGGAGGAAGCATGGAGCTGGCTTTCTGGCCAATCAGGAAGCCGAGGGGCAGGTAATGACTCGCCACCTGGCTTTTTGATTGGCCAGCTGCCCGACCGATCCGTAAGCTGGGTGGCGAGTCATTACATGCCACCCGGATTCCTAATTGGCCAGGAAGCCGGATCCATGCTTTCTAATCACCGAGTGACGAGGGAGCATGGAGCCGGCTTCCCGGCCAATTAGGAAGCCGGGCACGTTGTAATGACTCGCCACCTGGCTTCCTGAACCGGATGTTCCGGTATCGGGATAGGCATCCAGAGAATTTGGGCGAGAACGAGTACTCGCCCAAATACTCGTTATCGGCACCCATACCGTTACTAGTGTCGGTGCATCCCTACTTTTTAAATGTTGGCATGCAGTATCTCATTTTAACCCGTAGGTGGTGATGTTGCAGATTTCCCAAATGAATCATATTCCCTACCTGGTTCTGGCTGCTATTAAACGTAGGGGGTCTATTTATAGACGATTCACAGAGCCATGCGCCCTGCTAATGTCTGAATGTTTGTTCTGTGCAAATGGAGGCAAAATCTGTAAGCTCTCACGGGCAGGGCCCCCCCCTTACCATCTTGTCTTGATTTGCATTGTAACTGTAGTGTTCTTATATTGTAATATATAAATCCTGTATAATACTATAAACAAATGTTCTTAGTTACATTTTCTTTTCAGGTTCCATGTAATGTAATACCACATTATGGCCACTAGATGGAGCTGAGGAGTATTCATTTTGTATGCTCATCAGCTCCATCTAATGGCCATAAAGCGGTAGTAGATTACATTACACCTGAAAAGAAAATAGACTAAAGAATGTTTATTTTTTTGCCTCTATCTGCACAAAACAAATGATCACAGAGAGTCGCAGGGCGAATGGCTCTGCGAATTGTCTATAAACAGACACCCTTAGTAATGATTACATGTCGCATGCTGTGCTGCCCAGTTTCCTTTATCAAAACTCCATTCCACTGTTACCTGTACAGCAGGTATGCCGCATAGATTTAATTCAGGTTGCTTTCAGATAAGGACGCAATGATCGATAGGTCACTATATATACATATATTTTATTTTACATTTTGGTTTGTTCTATAAACTTTTTTTGTTCTGTTTTGTGAACATGTGAATGCGGCTTTCGGAGACCGTTTTAAAGCTTTTCATGTCAAATATTTATTTTTTATATACAATGTTTTATTCCATTCGGTTGCGGTTACACGATATTTACTGTACACGTTTTAAGTTATGAAACTCGGGTCTTAAGTTGTTGGAATGTATATTTTAAAAAAACAAACACTTTTTGAGATATCCTGATGGATGTAATGCAGCAAAAAGGTTGGAGTTATGATTCAATTCTGCAGACTGCAATTGCTGGCTGACGAGGATGGAGGCGGGGATTTTACAAGACTATGAAAGAAATGTGGGCGAGAATGGGTTAAAACAGACGCAGGCAGGGGTCACATGAAGGGCCACGGTGTGTCACCTATGCATGGGGCCAAATATACTTCTCAGGAGCCTGTAGGCAGAGAAATATGAAGCACCGGATGGGCTCTGTAGGGTCTCAGGTGGGCTGTGCGGGGTCTGGTTGGTCTTGAGGGTGCCGGCGGCTTTATTATAAGAAGGAAGAGAATATATGCGGCTGGTGCTGTAAACAGGCGCCGTGGTTCACAGGAAGGCTGCCAAGGCCCCCTGCTTGCTGGGCACCTCGACCGCCTTCCTGTGAACAGTGGCGCCTGTTTACAGCGCCGGCTTCAGTTTAAACATTTTTTAAAGCGCCCGTATCTGCTTTTTACTATTGAGGAATTCTCACAAGTACTTGTGAAAATTCCCCGAAACCCCTCCGTTCTTAAAATGTTCTCTTGTGCCTCCTAACTGGGTTCAGTGTACAAATACCAACTTGGACCTCTGGAATGACCCTCATAATACAAGATGTTGTGTGCACACAGTACACATACACAAAGGGTATTGTGTGTCGGGCTGAGTTATGCCCAATATCTGGGTTCCTTGGGCACCCTGGAGGTCTCTTTAAGAGTTATTCGCTATGTCTGTTTTGTAAGCTTGATGGGATGACAGCTTTAAAGAGACACTGTCACTTCAGTGCCCATTCAGGGCAAAGTGACAAAGCCAGTGCAAGCCCCCAAACCACCACCACCGATCCTCACCAGCGCTCCCCCATCAAAATACCCGGTGTTGGCATGCAGAGGGAGCAGTGACACCACCCCTCTATCATGGGCCAATGGAGGGATCAGTATCATAGGTTGGCAGAATAAAATGGCCAAAGTGACAGGGACACTTTAAATCCATGTTTGTCAGCTACTTATAGAGTGATGGAAAATCTACTTAAATGCTGATTCGGCGGAGGAGTACATTACTTGCGTGAACATTCGATTCGCTGGTCCTATTAGTTAGCTGGTAAAAAGCGGTCCAATGGATGACCTATAGGCCTCCTATAGTGGAAGCATGGGCTCCATCCCTGTGAGTGACCTCTGTTCTCCAGGCAGGATCCCACATTTAATGCCACACTGTAATATGGGGCAAGTATTTCCACACACCGCCCCCCCCAATTCACATTGGATCCCAATTAGGGTGGTAATGTCACACCGGGGGAAAGAAGAAAAAAAGCACTTAGCACTTACCATATTTGATGCGTCATTTTAAGCCTGTCAGTGCCTTGCCTTGCCTTCTGCTGTCTTTTTTTTCCTGCTGACTTGCAGGGACACATGAAGCCCTGCTGTAGCCACCTTTTATGTACGCACTCCTAACCAGGACTATTTAAAACTCTATGAGAAGGCGCAAGGATAATGGCTTATCTAGACACGATGAGGGTGGTTGTGTGACCTGCTTGTAAAGCGTACAGTGCACGCTCCCTGATCCAACCTCGGGTGAAGTGGCACTGAGCTATCTGGAGCCAGCAATTGTAACGATTACTAAGTGTAAGTGCTTGTGCACATAATATAAGGAAAAAAACATAACTGGAAATGTTTTCATTGGTGGATCCCACTAGCCAAAAGTTAAAACAAAAAAGGAATTTCATAAACTTGAATTGGATGAGATGATTGTTTGAACACAGCGCCACCTAGTGTCTGGATTTAGGTACTACACCTTAACACTAAAATGCTACACCTTGCACTATTTGACTGATTATTGTCTTTCTCTTTCTATCCTCAATGAATTTGTTCTATTTAAAAAAAAAAAATGTAGTTTCCTCTGCATTGGAGAGGAGCAATATGTATTAAACTGTATTGTTCCATCACACTGTCATAATTTAAGAAGGGATTCCTATTTTTTTTTATCACATTATTATTAGTTACATGTCTTTCTACAACTGGAACTGCTGCTGGTGAGAAATGTTATGTTGGTGGATCTTCAGTCTGTAAGAACATTTACAACCCGTGGAATAAGATTATTGTATGTTGAAGTAGATATGAGAAAATAAAGCTTTTTGATTTTTTTTTTTCCTTTTTAAAAAAAGTGACATTCAGAGACTGTTTTCTGAGACACAAACCCGCACGCATGCTTGGGGTGGGGTGTCTTTTCATACTGGTGCTCGCAGAATGGGAGAAGATGAGGGTGCGAGTCATTGGTTTTAGATTGTATACACATTTTCTATTTTATGGCTGGGCATTGGTGAGGAAGAGGCTTACTGTGCAGTCTAAAGGTGCCCGTACACCTGCCGATTATCGTACGATAGTTGTGGGTGATCCCGCGATCGTACAATAATCGGCAGGTGTATGGGCAGCGTGCGACCTCTTCTACTGTAAGGTTGCACAACATTCGTCCTCCGAGCACGCTTGAAAACCTGCCGAAAATCGTACGATTTTCGGCGGGTTAGTGGTGTGCTCGGGAGATGCAAGCGCACACTGCCCGCTCAGCACCGCAATCATCGGAAGCCCTCTCCTCAGCGGGGAATGGCTTGCGATGATCGCAAGTACGATCTGCCTGTCCAAGATGGGCAGATCGTCCGAAATTTTGATTACCTTACAACCATCGCACAACGAAAGTCGTGCGATGGTTGCAAGGTGTATGGCCAGCTTCATAGTCAGTCTGGGCTGAGGGAAGTTAATGCAACGCGGCTGATCCACATCCATTTTCATTTTTTTGATTAATCGGATAAAAAAAATGAAATAAATACCTTAATTTCAAATAAAATACACAAATGCTGCGTTACAAACATAAAGTTTACTTCAGAATAAAACGGCATGCACAATTTCTTGCAATTGCACCGCATTGGAACACACAGCATTTCAGTACCGAGCGTTCCAGTGCGGGCAATCACACTGTGGGTGGGAGGCGTGTTTGAATGGCACTGCAACGCACCTCCTGCAGCAGAATGTCAGGCCGAAACCAAAAATGTCTTTTATCCCACCTTTTCATCATATTTTGTTTTTTGTAAATGTATTGTAAGCACATGACGCTTGAATAGCTTCATCCGAGGAATGACAACTGCCAGCAGCAAGATTATGCAGACGGCAGCTGAATGTAAATACAGCAGGTAGTGGGCGGGGTACAATAGCCAGCCTGCTATTGGCCATTTCAAATTGCAATAGCCAATAGTGCGCTGGCTATCACACCCGCCCACTGCTTGCTGTGCCCTCCTCCCAGTGTGCAGGAGAAAGCTAGGGGATCCAACCAACTAATCGATGATGAGAACAGTTGACAACTATTCTCATTATCGATTAAAAATCCCCTGTGTACTCACTGTTCTGCTGATCTGCCACCTTCTAGGAGAGGGAGAGAGGGCTGTGGAGTATAGAAAGTTACAGGAACGGGCTGAAAAATGCTGGATTATAATGGATATGGGTGTCTGATTGATCGATCGTTTGTGAAAGTGCTGTTATCTAGTGAACAAGCGCCACCTAGTGATCGCTCCCAGTACTGCAATGTATTGCTAATGGTTTAGCGTACAATATACTGTTATGGTATAGTATGAGGTATAGTATAGGGGTATAGTGGGGGTATAGTATGGGAGATAGTCTAGGGGTATAGTGGGGAGATAGTATGGGGTATAGTGGGGAGATAGTATGGGGGTATAGTATTGGGATATGGCATTAGTTAAACCTATTTTTATAGTAACTAAAGCAACCAGAAACAACATTTATCCGGAATCTACCAATCCCCGTGGATGCCGGATAACGGGGAGTTTACTGTACCTGCACTTCTGAGTATGATGGAGCATGTGACAGTGCTGGACCAAATGCTGGGGAATCCATAGCCCTGTGTAAGCTGCAACCCCAGCAACTACTAACCTACACAGGACTTCTCTACCGATAGTAGAAAAGACAGGCAAGTATGGGCAATGCACAGGTTCACTTTAAACTTTCCCATCAAAGTGTATGCGAGGGCAATATTCAATAAAATTAAAGCACATCTCTGCAATACAGGAACATCTACCGATGTTTTCTCCCATTATAAATGCTGCAAGGACAGAAAAATACTTAATCCTGCTAGAAATCCAGTGACATCCCGACTTCCTGTAATGGGCTGACAACGCTGCCTCTGCTGCTGAAGTAGTAGAAACCTAGTGATGATGTTACATAGGAGTGATGAAAGCTGTTTCTCATTACAGAACAGGGAAGGGAGGGGGGGGGGGGAGGGAGCTTGGAGCGGGGA